>NC_092149.1:9534239-9549239 GCF_045791955.1 Oncorhynchus clarkii lewisi | reverse complement strand
ATAGTCACTACAACGTGATTTGTTGCTCCTTGCTGAAACAAGCCAGGTGCTGTAGCAAACGAGTCTTCAGTTGTCTAGGCAATGCCTGTGGGGGGGGGGCTATTTGAACGGTTATTACGGTGACCGCGGCCATTTTGCTGTCCAATAGCTGTCATCCATAATTCCATGACTATCACAGCCCGAGCAGCGACTCCACTCTGTTGTTTTGTTGATGAGAAAAGTCATGTGTTTCTCAGCCTCCCTGTCCCATGATGTGGTGGTCCTCCAATCAGCAGCCTTTTATAGAACTCTGCTGTCAGAGGTGTCAGCAGCACCTCGAAAGAGAGAGGGAAAGAGAGATTAAAGGAAGAGAGAGTCAGTTTGTGTGTGTGTGTTCATGTGTGCGTATGCTTGTGTGTATGTTCTTCTCTACTGGATAGGTCGGGTGGCTGGGGGCCACGAACTGTACTGTTGTTCCAGTGTTTGTGGTGGGGAGTGATTCAGAGCTGGCCTGGAGGAATGGCAGGGCAGCTGACCTCAAGCCTGCCTTGTTGTCTCTCTCTCTCTCTCTCCCTGGGGGTGGGAAATCAGGGGACTATCCATTCCAAAATAACTCCTGTGAAGAAAAAAGTGAGAAATATGGAAGTAATACTGTACAGGAGCCACAGTTACAGTGATTGGGCTTCAGGAATGTCATCACTTCACTCACTGTTTTCTGCTTTAATTGATGCATTATTTGAAACAGTCTTTAACCTGTTGGTTCAGCTCAGATACCCAGACTACAATGCACTTATGTGATGTGAGCCTATGCAGTTACTTACTGTATCGGGGACCATGAATTGATTTTGTGGTCTGGTTGTATGTTCAGGCTTTTTGATATGTCTCAAAAGTGTCTCCACCCTGACTGATGACTGAATGTAATGGATAACAACACCGTGAGACATTGCTTTTTGATATCAGTATGAAAGCAATTAGTTGGGAAATGGGAGATTTTCAAAGGAGCCTCTGGGCAGGAAGAAAGAGAGTGATGTTTGATATTAGGTTTGTTGCCAAGCAACTCCCAACCTTTACATTTCAACTGAAGCTCTGCTAAGGACATTGTTAAGGTAAACCATCCAAGGGTAAATGCTCTGGAAATAATTGCTGTACTTTATAGGGAACAGGGTGCCATTTGGGATTCACATATTGTTGACTGGTCTGTGTCTATACTATCTATGTAATGATTGTATTGGGGAGGAGAGGTAAAGTAGCCAGCAGAAGATGGGCAACTGGAAGAGGAGGAGTGAAGGGTCTGAGTGACAGAGTAGAAAGAGAAGACGTCATTTTGTGGCGAGTGCCCCTTCACCTCATTACTGTGTTAACCAACCTGCTCTCTCTCCTTTTCTCTTTCACTTTTCCCCCCTCCTTCCTTCCTTCTCTCTCTCACTCTCTTTTTCTCTCTCATTGATGTCCTGTGGTTTCTCACCTCTCAGCTTGTTGCCTTCCACAGCAGGAATCCCTAGGGCAGTAGACCAGACCTCTCTCTGCCTCCTCTCTGTCCTCACCCCACCATCCACTTCATGTAGCAGTAATACAGCCCACCACTGGATCTTCTAACTTTACAATCTTTAAAAAAAAAGGTTCCAAAAGGGTTCTTTGGCTGTCCCCATAGGAGAACCCTTTTTGGTTCCAGGTAGGACCCTTTCCATCGAGGGTTCTACATGAAACCCAAAAGGGTTCTACCTGGAACCAAAATGGGATCTTCAAAGGGTTATCCTATGGGGACAGCCGAAGAACCCTTTTAGGTTCTAGAAAGCACCTGATGTAATATAGTGGTCATTTTTGGTGCTGTCTGCCGGTATGATGCATTTTACCAACATATCGTTTTGGGGAAGAGTTTTCCTTTAAGTGCCTGCAGTGCTGTTATGTATTTTATATTTTATTAGTTGGACGGTTTGTGTATTACAGATACAGTCTACATTCTACAGGACATTATGTATTATAGATACAGTCTACATTCTACAGGACATGATGTATTATAGATACAGGCTACATTATACAGGACATGATGTATTATAGATACAGTCTACATTCTACAGGACATTATGTATTATAGATACAGTCTACATTCTACAGGACATTATGTATTATAGATACAGGCTACATTCTACAGGACATTATGTATTATAGATACAGGCTACATTCTACAGGACATTATGTATTATAGATACAGGCTACATTCTACAGGACATTATGTATTATAGATACAGGCTACATTCTACAGGACATTATGTATTATAGATACAGGCTACATTCTACAGGACATGATGTATTACAGATACAGTCTACATTCTACAGGACATTATGTATTATAGATACAGTCTACATTCTACAGGACATTATGTATTATAGATACAGGCTACATTCTACAGGACATTATGTATTATAGATACAGGCTACATTCTACAGGACATTATGTATTATAGATACAGGCTACATTCTACAGGACATGATGTATTATAGATACAGTCTACATTCTACAGGACATTATGTATTATAGATACAGGCTACATTCTACAGGACATTATGTATTATAGATACAGGCTACATTCTACAGGACATGATGTATTATAGATACAGGCTACATTCTACAGGACATGATGTATTATAGATACAGGCTACATTCTACAGGACATTATGTATTATAGATACAGGCTACATTCTACAGGACATGATGTATTATAGATACAGTCTACATTCTACAGGACATGATGTATTATAGATACAGGCTACATTCTACAGGACATTATGTATTATAGATACAGGCTACATTCTACAGGACATTATGTATTATAGATACAGGCTACATTCTACAGGACATTATGTATTATAGATACAGGCTACATTCTACAGGACATGATGTATTATAGATACAGTCTACATTCTACAGGACATTATGTATTATAGATACAGGCTACATTCTACAGGACATTATGTATTATAGATACAGTCTACATTCTACAGGACATTATGTATTATAGATACAGGCTACATTCTACAGGACATTATGTATTATAGATACAGGCTACATTCTACAGGACATTATGTATTATAGATACAGGCTACATTCTACAGGACATGATGTATTATAGATACAGTCTACATTCTACAGGACAATATGTATTATAGATACAGGCTACATTCTACAGGACATGATGTATTATAGATTCAGGCTACATTCTACAGGACATGATGTATTATAGATACAGGCTACATTCTACAGGACATGATGTATTATAGATTCAGGCTACATTCTACAGGACATGATGTATTATAGATACAGGCTACATTCTACAGGACATGATGTATTATAGATTCAGGCTACATTATACAGGACATTATGTATTATAGATACAGGCTACATTCTACAGGACATTATGTATTATAGATACAAGCTACATTATACAGGACATGATGTATTATAGATACAGGCTACATTCTACAGGACATGATGTATTATAGATACAGGCTACATTCTACAGGACATGATGTATTATAGATACAGGCTACATTCTACAGGACATTATGTATTATAGATACAGGCTACATTATACAGGACATTATGTATTATAGATACAGGCTACATTATACAGGACATTATGTATTACAGATACAGTCTACATTCTACAGGACATTATGTATTATAGATACAGGCTACATTCTACAGGACATTATGTATTATAGATTCAGGCTACATTCTACAGGACATGGTGTATTATAGATACAGGCTACATTCTACAGGACATGATGTATTATAGATACAGGCTACATTATACAGGACATTATGTATTATAGATACAGGCTACATTCTACAGGACATTATGTATTATAGATACAAGCTACATTATACAGGACATGATGTATTATAGATACAGGCTACATTCTACAGGACATGATGTATTATAGATACAGGCTACATTCTACAGGACATTATGTATTATAGATACAGGCTACATTATACAGGACATGATGTATTATAGATTCAGGCTACATTCTACAGGACATTATGTATTATAGATACAGGCTACATTATACAGGACATGATGTTTGTGTATTATAGATACAGGCTACATTCTACAGGACATTGTGTATTATAGATACAGGCTACATTATACAGGACATGATGTATTATAGATACAGGCTACATTCTACAGGACATTATGTATTATAGATACAGGCTACATTATACAGGACATGATGTATTATAGATTCAGGCTACATTCTACAGGACATTATGTATTATAGATACAGGCTACATTCTACAGGACATTATGTATTATAGATACAGGCTACATTCTACAGGACATTATGTATTATAGATACAGGCTACATTCTACAGGACATGATGTTTGTGTATTATAGATACAGGCTACATTCTACAGGACATGATGTTTGTGTATTATAGATACAGGCTACATTCTACAGGACATTATGTATTATAGATACAGGCTACATTCTACAGGACATGATGTATTATAGATACAGGCTACATTATACAGGACATTATGTATTATAGATACAGGCTACATTCTACAGGACATGATGTATTATAGATACAGGCTACATTCTACAGGACATTATGTATTATAGATACAGGCTACATTCTACAGGACATTATGTATTATAGATACAGGCTACATTCTACAGGACATTATGTATTATAGATACAGGCTACATTCTACAGGACATGATGTATTATAGATACAGGCTACATTCTACAGGACATTATGTATTATAGATACAGTCTACATTCTACAGGACATTATGTATTATAGATACAGGCTACATTCTACAGGACATTATGTATTATAGATACAGTCTACATTCTACAGGACATTATGTATTATAGATACAGGCTACATTCTACAGGACATTATGTATTATAGATACAGGCTACATTCTACAGGACATGATGTATTATAGATACAGGCTACATTCTACAGGACATTATGTATTATAGATACAGGCTACATTCTACAGGACATGATGTTTGTGTATTATAGATACAGGCTACATTATACAGGACATTATGTATTATAGATACAGGCTACATTCTACAGGACATGGTGTATTATAGATACAGGCTACATTCTACAGGACATGATGTTTGTGTATTATAGATACAGGCTACATTATACAGGACATGATGTATTATAGATACAGGCTACATTCTACAGGACATGATGTATTATAGATACAGGCTACATTATACAGGACATGATGTATTATAGATTCAGGCTACATTCTACAGGACATTATGTATTATAGATACAGGCTACATTCTACAGGACATTATGTATTATAGATACAGGCTACATTCTACAGGACATTATGTATTATAGATACAGGCTACATTCTACAGGACATGATGTTTGTGTATTATAGATACAGGCTACATTCTACAGGACATGATGTTTGTGTATTATAGATACAGGCTACATTCTACAGGACATGATGTATTATAGATTCAGGCTACATTCTACAGGACATTATGTATTATAGATACAGGCTACATTATACAGGACATGATGTATTATAGATTCAGGCTACATTATACAGGACATGATGTATTATAGATACAGGCTACATTCTACAGGACATGATGTATTATAGATACAGGCTACATTCTACAGGACATTATGTATTATAGATACAGGCTACATTCTACAGGACATTATGTATTATAGATACAGGCTACATTCTACAGGACATGATGTTTGTGTATTATAGATACAGGCTACATTCTACAGGACATGATGTATTATAGATACAGGCTACATTATACAGGACATTATGTATTATAGATACAGGCTACATTCTAAAGGACATTATGTATTATAGATACAGGCTACATTCTACAGGACATTATGTATTATAGATACAGGCTACATTCTACAGGACATTATGTATTATAGATTCAGGCTACATTATACAGGACATGATGTATTATAGATACAGGCTACATTCTACAGGACATGATGTATTATAGATACAGGCTACATTCTACAGGACATGTTTGTGTATTATAGGTACAAGCTACATTCTACAGGACATGATGTTTGTGTATTATAGATACAGGCTACATTATACAGGACATGATGTTTTATAGATACAGGCTACATTCTACAGGACATTATGTATTATAGATACAGGCTACATTATACAGGACATGATGTATTATAGATACAGGCTACATTCTACAGGACATGGTGTATTATAGATTCAGGCTACATTCTACAGGACATTATGTATTATAGATACAAGCTACATTCTACAGGACATTATGTATTATAGATACAGGCTACATTCTACAGGACATGATGTATTATAGATACAGGCTACATTCTACAAGACATTATGTATTATAGATACAGGCTACATTATACAGGACATGATGTATTACAGATACAGGCTACATTCTACAGGACATTATGTATTATAGATACAGGCTACATTCTACAGGACATGTTTGTGTATTATAGATACAAGCTACATTCTACAGGACATGATGTTTGTGTATTATAGATACAGGCTACATTATACAGGACATGATGTTTTATAGATACAGGCTACATTCTACAGGACATTATGTATTATAGATTCAGGCTACATTATACAGGACATGATGTATTATAGATACAGGCTACATTCTACAGGACATGATGTATTATAGATACAGGCTACATTCTACAGGACATGTTTGTGTATTATAGGTACAAGCTACATTCTACAGGACATGATGTTTGTGTATTATAGATACAGGCTACATTATACAGGACATGATGTATTATAGATACAGGCTACATTATACAGGACATGATGTTTTATAGATACAGGCTACATTCTACAGGACATTATGTATTATAGATACAGGCTACATTATACAGGACATGATGTATTATAGATACAGGCTACATTCTACAGGACATGGTGTATTATAGATTCAGGCTACATTCTACAGGACATTATGTATTATAGATACAAGCTACATTCTACAGGACATTATGTATTATAGATACAGGCTACATTCTACAGGACATGATGTATTATAGATACAGGCTACATTCTACAAGACATTATGTATTATAGATACAGGCTACATTATACAGGACATGATGTATTACAGATACAGGCTACATTCTACAGGACATTATGTATTATAGATACAGGCTACATTCTACAGGACATGTTTGTGTATTATAGATACAAGCTACATTCTACAGGACATGATGTTTGTGTATTATAGATACAGGCTACATTATACAGGACATGATGTTTTATAGATACAGGCTACATTATACAGGACATGATGTATTATAGATACAGGCTACATTATACAGGACATTATGTATTATAGATACAGGCTACATTATACAGGACATGATGTATTATAGACACAGGCTACATTATACAGGACATTATGTATTATAGATACAGGCTACATTATACAGGACATGATGTATTATAGATACAGGCTACATTATACAGGACATTATGTATTATAGATACAGTCTACATTCTACAGGACATGATGTATTATAGATACAGGCTACATTCTACAGGACATTATGTATTATAGATACAGGCTACATTATACAGGACATTATGTATTATAGATACAGGCTACATTCTACAGGACATTATGTATTATAGATACAGGCTACATTCTATAAGACATGATGTATTATAGATACAGGCTACATTCTACAGGACATTATGTATTATAGATACAGGCTACATTCTACAGGACATGATGTATTATAGATACAGGCTACATTATACAGGACATTATGTATTATAGATACAGGCTACATTATACAGGACATGATGTATTATAGATTCAGGCTACATTCTACAAGACATGATGTATTATAGATACAGGCTACATTATACAGGACATTATGTATTAGGCTACATTCTACAGGACATGATGTATTATAGATTCAGGCTACATTCTACAAGACATGATCCTTGATTGCTTCATTCAGGGTTGATTCATTTTCTGACAAAGTGAGTAATCACCCGTATAGAAATACCTGCCATGCTGCGCTATACAATTTACAACACAAAACCCTCAGGCTAAGCCCGATATATATTTAAAACCTGTTATATTGCTGTATCTTCTGCCTTAAAGCTATCTCATTCTCCTTTATCCAGTCCAAGCTGCGGCAGGTTAACATGGCACCTTGTACTTTTTAATGCTGCAGTTGTATTGATTTGGTAAACTGTAGCTGTCAGTAAAGTATGAAGACTCATGAAAACTTTATTTCACATTATAGCAGTAGATAGACTTACCTTTCAATTTAATCTTTCCAAATGAACCTTCACCTAATTTAGCCTGCTCTTTGTGACGGAAAATTGCAAAACCATATTCATATCACTATGGTGATATGTAACAAAAGTTTATAATCTATTATAAAATGCAAGCTATATTTCACTATGTTGCGGATAATGGATAACTCAATCCCAAAGATTTAGGCAGAGACTATTTAAGGTATAATATAAAAATATTTAATACAAGCAGCTATGAGGGAGATGTGTCTGATTTACAGTCAGGGAAGAACTCACTAGGGAGATGGTCCATCATATAGAGGAGGGCTGATAATACAATCATGTTGTTTACGCAACAGTTATTTTATACGAGCAATGGCCTTGTGTTAGGGTGCAGGCGTGACAGGAGTCTATGAAAAGCAGAACATCACAGTTCAACACAGAAGAGAACAGCTCAGCCCAAATTCTGCCACCACAGCTATAACGGTTGTATAACACATTCTTCACTGTGTTCTAGGTTACCCTATTACAGCTAAACCTTGCACCTGGCTCTATCTGACTTTAACAAGGGGCCCCGGGGCTAATTTATCATCAGACATGTTACTATACTCTGTGCTGCTCTCTCGCTGCTCTCCCGCTCAATGAAAGGTTATTAACAATTTACAGGCCGTAGTCTCTGGACACTCCTCTTGCTCCGTGAAGACGGATCCAACCCGAGGTCTTCTCCTGCTATCTCCTTTACCCTCTCTCTACTAATGAGCTGCAGTGTGTTCTTAGCATTGTGAATAAAATATCACACTTCTCCCCCTAAAATAAAGACCTTGCTACTCCACCACTGCTGCTTTGTCTTGGATGGCACGGCAGTGAGTCTGTCTGTGTAAGTAGCTGTAACAGAGGATGGCACGGCAGTGAGTCTGTCTGTGTAAGTAGCTGTAACAGAGGATGGCACGGCAGTGAGTCTGTCTGTGTAAGTAGCTGTAACAGAGGATGGCACGGCAGTGAGTCTGTCTGTGTAAGTAGCTGTAACAGAGGATGGCACGGTAGTGAGTCTGTCTGTGTAAGTAACTGTAACAGAGGATGGCACGGCAGTGAGTCTGTCTGTGTAAGTAGCTGTAACAGAGGATGGCACGGCAGTGAGTCTGTCTGTGTAAGTAGCTGTAACAGAGGATGGCACGGCAGTGAGTCTGTCTGTGTAAGTAGCTGTAACAGAGGATGGCACGGCAGTGAGTCTGTCTGTGTAAGTAGCTGTAACAGAGGATGGCACTGCAGTGAGTCTGTCTGTGTAAGTAGCTGTAACAGAGGATGGCACGGTAGTGAGTCTGTCTGTGTAAGTAACTGTAACAGAGGATGGCACGGCAGTGAGTCTGTCTGTGTAAGTAGCTGTAACAGAGGATGGCACGGCAGTGAGTCTGTCTGTGTAAGTAGCTGTAACAGAGGATGGCACGGCAGTGAGTCTGTCTGTGTAAGTAGCTGTAACAGAGGATGGCACGGCAGTGAGTCTGTCTGTGTAAGTAACTGTAACAGAGGATGGCACGGCAGTGAGTCTGTCTGTGTAAGTAACTGTAACAGAGGATGGCACGGTAGTGAGTCTGTCTGTGTAAGTAGCTGTAACAGAGGATGGCACGGTAGTGAGTCTGTCTGTGTAAGTAGCTGTAACAGAGGATGGCACGGCAGTGAGTCTGTCTGTGTAAGTAGCTGTAACAGAGGATGGCACGGCAGTGAGTCTGTCTGTGTAAGTAACTGTAACAGAGGATGGCACGGCAGTGAGTCTGTCTGTGTAAGTAACTGTAACAGAGGATGGCACGGTAGTGAGTCTGTCTGTGTAAGTAGCTGTAACAGAGGATGGCACGGTAGTGAGTCTGTCTGTGTAAGTAGCTGTAACAGAGGATGGCACGGTAGTGAGTCTCTGTGTAAGTAGCTGTAACAGAGGATGGCACGGTAGTGAGTCTGTCTGTGTAAGTAGCTGTAACAGAGGATGGCACGGTAGTGAGTCTGTCTGTGTAAGTAACTGTAACAGAGGATGGCACGGTAGTGAGTCTGTCTGTGTAAGTAGCTGTAACAGAGGATGGCACGGTAGTGAGTCTGTCTGTGTAAGTAGCTGTAACAGAGGATGGCACGGCAGTGAGTCTGTCTGTGTAAGTAGCTGTAACAGAGGATGGCACGGTAGTGAGTCTGTCTGTGTAAGTAGCTGTAACAGAGGATGGCACGGCAGTGAGTCTGTCTGTGTAAGTAGCTGTAACAGAGGATGGCACGGTAGTGAGTCTGTCTGTGTAAGTAACTGTAACAGAGGATGTCACGGCAGTGAGTCTGTCTGTGTAAGTAACTGTAACAGAGGATGGCACGGTAGTGAGTCTGTCTGTGTAAGTAGCTGTAACAGAGGATGGCACGGTAGTGAGTCTGTCTGTGTAAGTAGCTGTAACAGAGGATGGCACGGTAGTGAGTCTGTCTGTGTAAGTAGCTGTAACAGAGGATGGCACGGCAGTGAGTCTGTCTGTGTAAGTAGCTGTAACAGAGGATGGCACGGTAGTGAGTCTGTCTGTGTAAGTAACTGTAACAGAGGATGGCTCGGCAGTGAGTCTGTCTGTGTAAGTAGCTGTAACAGAGGATGGCACGGTAGTGAGTCTGTCTGTGTAAGTAGCTGTAACAGAGGATGGCACGGTAGTGAGTCTGTCTGTGTAAGTAGCTGTAACAGAGGATGGCACGGTAGTGAGTCTGTCTGTGTAAGTAGCTGTAACAGAGGATGGCACGGTAGTGAGTCTGTCTGTGTAAGTAACTGTAACAGAGGATGGCACGGCAGTGAGTCTGTCTGTGTAAGTAGCTGTAACAGAGGATGGCACGGCAGTGAGTCTGTCTGTGTAAGTAGCTGTAACAGAGGATGGCACGGCAGTGAGTCTGTCTGTGTAAGTAGCTGTAACAGAGGATGGCACGGCAGTGAGTCTGTCTGTGTAAGTAACTGTAACAGAGGATGGCACGGCAGTGAGTCTGTCTGTGTAAGTAACTGTAACAGAGGATGTCACGGCAGTGAGTCTGTCTGTGTAAGTAGCTGTAACAGAGGATGGCACGGTAGTGAGTCTGTCTGTGTAAGTAACTGTAACAGAGGATGGCACGGCAGTGAGTCTGTCTGTGTAAGTAGCTGTAACAGAGGATGGCACGGCAGTGAGTCTGTCTGTGTAAGTAGCTGTAACAGAGGATGGCACGGCAGTGAGTCTGTCTGTGTAAGTAGCTGTAACATCGTGTGGCTCGGCAGTGAGTCTGTCTGTGTAAGTAGCTGTAACAGAGGATGGCACGGTAGGGTAGTGAGTCTGTGTAAGTAGCTGTAACAGAGGATGGCACGGCAGTGAGTCTGTCTGTGTAAGTAGCTGTAACAGAGGATGGCACGGCAGTGAGTCTCTGTGTAAGTAGCTGTAACAGAGGATGGCACGGCAGTGAGTCTGTCTGTGTAAGTAGCTGTAACAGAGGATGGCACGGTAGGGTAGTGAGTCTGTGTAAGTAGCTGTAACAGAGGATGGCACGGCAGTGAGTCTGTCTGTGTAAGTAGCTGTAACAGAGGATGGCACGGTAGTGAGTGTCTGTGTAAGTAGCTGTAACAGAGGATGGCACGGCAGTGAGTCTGTCTGTGTAAGTAGCTGTAACAGAGGATGGCACGGCAGTGAGTCTGTCTGTGTAAGTAGCTGTAACAGAGGATGGCACGGCAGTGAGTCTGTCTGTGTAAGTAGCTGTAACAGAGGATGGCACGGTAGTGAGTCTGTCTGTGTAAGTAGCTGTAACAGAGGATGGCACGGCAGTGAGTCTGTCTGTGTAAGTAGCTGTAACAGAGGATGGCACGGCAGTGAGTCTGTCTGTGTAAGTAGCTGTAACAGAGGATGGCACGGCAGTGAGTCTGTCTGTGTAAGTAACTGTAACAGAGGATGGCACGGCAGTGAGTCTGTCTGTGTAAGTAACTGTAACAGAGGATGGCACGGTAGTGAGTCTGTCTGTGTAAGTAGCTGTAACAGAGGATGGCACGGTAGTGAGTCTGTCTGTGTAAGTAGCTGTAACAGAGGATGGCACGGCAGTGAGTCTGTCTGTGTAAGTAGCTGTAACAGAGGATGGCACGGCAGTGAGTCTGTCTGTGTAAGTAACTGTAACAGAGGATGGCACGGCAGTGAGTCTGTCTGTGTAAGTAACTGTAACAGAGGATGGCACGGTAGTGAGTCTGTCTGTGTAAGTAGCTGTAACAGAGGATGGCACGGTAGTGAGTCTGTCTGTGTAAGTAGCTGTAACAGAGGATGGCACGGTAGTGAGTCTCTGTGTAAGTAGCTGTAACAGAGGATGGCACGGTAGTGAGTCTGTCTGTGTAAGTAGCTGTAACAGAGGATGGCACGGTAGTGAGTCTGTCTGTGTAAGTAACTGTAACAGAGGATGGCACGGTAGTGAGTCTGTCTGTGTAAGTAGCTGTAACAGAGGATGGCACGGTAGTGAGTCTGTCTGTGTAAGTAGCTGTAACAGAGGATGGCACGGCAGTGAGTCTGTCTGTGTAAGTAGCTGTAACAGAGGATGGCACGGTAGTGAGTCTGTCTGTGTAAGTAGCTGTAACAGAGGATGGCACGGCAGTGAGTCTGTCTGTGTAAGTAGCTGTAACAGAGGATGGCACGGTAGTGAGTCTGTCTGTGTAAGTAACTGTAACAGAGGATGTCACGGCAGTGAGTCTGTCTGTGTAAGTAACTGTAACAGAGGATGGCACGGTAGTGAGTCTGTCTGTGTAAGTAGCTGTAACAGAGGATGGCACGGTAGTGAGTCTGTCTGTGTAAGTAGCTGTAACAGAGGATGGCACGGTAGTGAGTCTGTCTGTGTAAGTAGCTGTAACAGAGGATGGCACGGCAGTGAGTCTGTCTGTGTAAGTAGCTGTAACAGAGGATGGCACGGTAGTGAGTCTGTCTGTGTAAGTAACTGTAACAGAGGATGGCTCGGCAGTGAGTCTGTCTGTGTAAGTAGCTGTAACAGAGGATGGCACGGTAGTGAGTCTGTCTGTGTAAGTAGCTGTAACAGAGGATGGCACGGTAGTGAGTCTGTCTGTGTAAGTAGCTGTAACAGAGGATGGCACGGTAGTGAGTCTGTCTGTGTAAGTAGCTGTAACAGAGGATGGCACGGTAGTGAGTCTGTCTGTGTAAGTAACTGTAACAGAGGATGGCACGGCAGTGAGTCTGTCTGTGTAAGTAGCTGTAACAGAGGATGGCACGGCAGTGAGTCTGTCTGTGTAAGTAGCTGTAACAGAGGATGGCACGGCAGTGAGTCTGTCTGTGTAAGTAGCTGTAACAGAGGATGGCACGGCAGTGAGTCTGTCTGTGTAAGTAACTGTAACAGAGGATGGCACGGCAGTGAGTCTGTCTGTGTAAGTAACTGTAACAGAGGATGTCACGGCAGTGAGTCTGTCTGTGTAAGTAGCTGTAACAGAGGATGGCACGGTAGTGAGTCTGTCTGTGTAAGTAACTGTAACAGAGGATGGCACGGCAGTGAGTCTGTCTGTGTAAGTAGCTGTAACAGAGGATGGCACGGCAGTGAGTCTGTCTGTGTAAGTAGCTGTAACAGAGGATGGCACGGCAGTGAGTCTGTCTGTGTAAGTAGCTGTAACATCGTGTGGCTCGGCAGTGAGTCTGTCTGTGTAAGTAGCTGTAACAGAGGATGGCACGGTAGGGTAGTGAGTCTGTGTAAGTAGCTGTAACAGAGGATGGCACGGCAGTGAGTCTGTCTTTGTAAGTAGCTGTAACAGAGGATGGCACGGCAGTGAGTCTCTGTGTAAGTAGCTGTAACAGAGGATGGCACGGCAGTGAGTCTGTCTGTGTAAGTAGCTGTAACAGAGGATGGCACGGTAGGGTAGTGAGTCTGTGTAAGTAGCTGTAACAGAGGATGGCACGGCAGTGAGTCTGTCTGTGTAAGTAGCTGTAACAGAGGATGGCACGGTAGTGAGTGTCTGTGTAAGTAGCTGTAACAGAGGATGGCACGGCAGTGAGTCTGTCTGTGTAAGTAGCTGTAACAGAGGATGGCACGGCAGTGAGTCTGTCTGTGTAAGTAGCTGTAACAGAGGATGGCACGGCAGTGAGTCTGTCTGTGTAAGTAGCTGTAACAGAGGATGGCACGGTAGTGAGTCTGTCTGTGTAAGTAGCTGTAACAGAGGATGGCACGGCAGTGAGTCTGTCTGTGTAAGTAGCTGTAACAGAGGATGTCACGGCAGTGAGTCTGTCTGTGTAAGTAGCTGTAACAGAGGATGGCACGGTAGTGAGTCTGTCTGTGTAAGTAGCTGTAACAGAGGATGGCACGGCAGTGAGTCTGTCTGTGTAAGTAGCTGTAACAGAGGATGTCACGGTAGTGAGTGTAAGTAGCTGTAACAGAGGATGGCACGGCAGTGAGTCTGTCTGTGTAAGTAGCTGTAACAGAGGATGGCACGGCAGTGAGTCTGTCTGTGTAAGTAGCTGTAACAGAGGATGGCACGGTAGGGTAGTGAGTCTGTCTGTGTAAGTAGCTGTAACAGAGGATGGCACGGCAGTGAGTCTGTCTGTGTAAGTAGCTGTAACAGAGGATGGCACGGCAGTGAGTCTGTCTGTGTAAGTAACTGTAACAGAGGATGTCACGGTAGGGCAGTGAGTCTGTCTGTGTAAGTAACTGTAACAGAGGATGGCACGGTAGTGAGTCTGTCTGTGTAAGTAGCTGTAACAGAGGATGGCACGGTAGGGC
>NC_092149.1:9418657-9534139 GCF_045791955.1 Oncorhynchus clarkii lewisi | reverse complement strand
AGTAGCAGCAGCATTAGTAGTAGTAGTAGTAGCAGCAGCATTAGTAGTAGATGTAGTAGCAGCAGCATTAGTAGTAGATGTAGTAGCAGCAGCATTAGTAGTAGATGTAGTAGCAGCAGCAGTAGTAGCAGCAGCATTAGTAGTAGATGGAGTAGCAGCAGCATTGGTAGTAGATGTAGTAGCAGCAGGATAGGTAGTAGTAGTAGCAGCAGTAGCAGCAGCAGGATAAGTAGTAGCAGCAATAGTAGCAGTAGCAGGATAAGTAGTAGCAGTAGTAGCAGTAGTAGTAGTAGCAGCAGCAGTAGTAGCAGCAGTAGCAGGATAAGTAGTAGTAGCAGCAGCAGTAGTAGCAGTAGCAGCAGCAGGATAAATAGTAGTAGCAGCAGTAGTAGCAGTAGCAGCAGCAGGATAAGTAGTAGCAGCAGCAGTAGTAGTAGCAGTAGCAGCAGCAGGATACGTAGTAGCAGCAGCAGGATAAGTAGTAGCAGCAGTAGTAGCAGTAGCAGCAGCAGGATAAGTAGTAGCAGCATTAGTAGCAGCATTAGTAGTAGCAGCAGTAGCACCAATAGCAGTAGTTGCAGTAGCAGCAGCCGGATAAGTAGTAGCAGCAGCAGTAGCACCAATAGCAGTAGTTGCAGTAGCAGCAGCAGGATAAGTAGTAGCAGCAGCAGTAGCAGCAGCAGTAGCACCAATAGCAGTAGTTGCAGTAGCAGCAGCAGGATAAATAGTAGCAGCAGCAGTAGCACCAATAGCAGTAGTTGCAGCAGTAGGATAAGTAGTAGTAGCAGGATAATTAACAGCAGCAGCAGGATAAGTAGTAGTAGCAGCAGTAGCACCAATAGTAGTAGTTGCAGCAGCAGGATAAGTAATATTAGCAGCAGCAGCAGCAGTTGTAGCAGGATAAGTAACAGCAGCAGCAGGATAAGTAGCAGCAACAGCAGAAATAGTAGCAGCAGTAGTAGTTTATTTCTTTCTCTTGAGCCCTAGGACCATGCCTCAGGACTACCTGGCATGACTCCTCCTTGCTGTCCCCAGACCACCTGCTCCTGTGGCTATGGAACCCTGACTTGTTCACCGGACGTGCTACCTGTCCCAGACCTGCTGTTTTCAACTCTCTAGAGACAGCAGGAGCAGTAGAGATACTCTGAGGGATCGGCTATGAAAAGCCAACTGACATTTACTCCTGAGGTGCTGACCTGTTGCACCCTCGAAAACCACTGTGATTATTATTAGTTGACCCTGCTGGTCATATATGAACATTTGAACATCTTGGCCATGTTCTGTTATAATCTCCACCCGGCACAGCCAGAAGAGGACTGGCCACCCCTCATAGCCTAGATCCTCTCTAGGTTTCTTCCTAGGTTTTGGCCTTTCTAGGGAGTTTTTCCTAGCCACTGTGCTTCTACACCTGCATTGCTTGCTGTTTGGGGTTTTAGCCTGGGTTTCTGTACAGCACTTTGTGACATCAGCTGATGTAAGAAGGGCTTTATAAATACATTTGATTGATTGATAGCAGAAGAAGCAGAAGCAGCAGCAACAGAAGTAGCAGCACCAGCAACAGAAGAAGCAGCAGTAGTAGCAGCAGTAAACAACTCTGGCTGCATCCCAAATGGTACACTTTTCCATTTACAATATACTACTTTACAGCAGGGCTCCTAGGGCTGTGGTCAAAAGTAGTGCACTATATAGGGAATAGGGTGCTATTTAGACAGAAAATGAAACACAATAACAGCATTGGGGATATTGCTAGTAGTGAAAGCCTTATATATCTATCGCTGTCTCTGTTGCTAGTGCCTCTAGTCATCCATGTCTGGAATGATGGATCACTTGAATCGGAACATCTAAGGCCAAAGGCTAGTAGTGACCAATGATGTGTATAAACTCTGGATTGCTGATGCTATGCTATGGCTCTCCCCAGTGGGAGCAGTCCTCTATAGGAATGAATGGAATTCTACAGTATTGAAATTCAATAGGACAGAATTACATGTATTTAAGATGTTTTGTTGTAGTAGTAGTAGTAGTAGAGACAGTAACAATAGAACTATATATATATACACTAAGATTGTTTTTATATCTTTGTTTTGTTTTTTGTTTTGCTAACATAGAATATAAAATGATGCATTTGTGTCCGTAATAGAATACACATGTCAAAAACAAATGTAGACATTAACACATGCATTTCTATAGCTTCCAAAATCTTGTTTACAATGAAGGAGGGTTACCAAGATGGCTGCGCGGTGGCTTCAATACAGCGCCCCCTGTTAGTCATCTAGGGTATATATACACATCATTGGTAGTGACCCACCTGTCTGAGAAGCACCATATCCTGCATCACAAAGGCAATGTAGAATAGGGAGGCAAAACAGTTGAAGAAGTTGAACTGGGGAGAGAAGATGACAAGTAAACTGTTAACAAAAGGATTTTCAAAATCAATGGTAACTTGAAATGATCATGGAAACAAACCAATGTCATGTATGACTCACCACCAGTACTTTAAGGACAAGGTGATTTTGAAATGTTGACTCAAGCCTGTGGTTTTCTAAAGCAAAAATAACATTGACTTCATAAACAGTGTGTCTTCTATCAAGTCAACAACTCTCCCTACAGTCAGCAAAAGAACAAGAGGAACACAGGAAACACCACTGTAGCATTAAGACAATGTATTTTTAGCCTCAATGATTTGTGTGTTCTGTTGTTTTCTGCATTGTTAAAACAACAGTGTATGTATTATAAAATATGAGCTAAAATGCATTCATCCACCCACCCACCCATCCAATCCCACTCACCCCAGCCAGTAAGGAACTCTGCAGCATAGCGGTATATGAGGTTCATGATCTCTATAACCACAGCGTAGATAATACTAGGGATAAAAAGTAGCAGTCCTGTCCAGAAGGTAGGCTCCTCATCATGGATCATCAAGGCCCAGCCCTCCATGTCAAAGTAGATCATCATGACGTACAGAGACAGGTAGAGGCACAGCAGCACAAAGGGAACAGACACCAGGTAGATCCTCAGCTGACGCTTGGCGTTTGAGTAGAGTGGCTCCGCCCGCCCCGTGACGGGATTGACGCCCAAGATGCCGTGGAAGCCCGGCCTCGGCTCCTCGAAGGCTTTCTTCCTGCTCAGGGTGCCCCAGCCGTACGCCAGCGAAGCGCTGAGGCGCTTCCACAACTCCAGGATCACCGTGCACCACACCAGGTTGAAGCCGGCGAACACCGTGAACTTGTCGTAGTCCTCCCAGTCGAAGAGGTAGTATGGTATCCCTATGAGGGCCATGGGGATCAGGGCCAAGGTGAAATACTCCAGGAAACCAAAGTAGAGTGCCATACCCTCACCAAAGTAGTGCCTGATGTCATCTGGATGGACCATGGGGAATCATGGGGAGGATTTAGTCACAAACAAGCTATTAGAAGGTTCTTAGAATGTTCCATGTCTTGTACATGGTGATAGCCTAATCATTGTATATACTCCAGTGAAGTTCATATTGAAAGAGATGGATAACACTAAGATAATACTGTGTAGCCTTAGGATTCAAAGGGCAAAATGATCAAGCCATGGCAACTGTAACTTACCAAGAGGCTGGAAGGACAACTTGATCTTTTTGAACCAGGAAAAGGAAAGCCTTTTGAGTTCCTCCTTCTCATGCAGAGGGAAAACTTGGACAAGGATCCCCTTTGATTGCATTCTGCGTACTGAGATTACATTAAAAACAGAAGAGTCAGTCCATTCACACCCCCCCACCCCGTCTCCTGACGCTATTTGTCATGTGATTCTAGCCATCTTTATTAGATAAACATAACGAAACTTGAACTAGTGGCCCACGCCAGTGTTTCCCCAACTCCAGTACCTCCAACAGAACATGTTGTTACAGCCTCAGACAAACTCACCTGGTTCAACTCATTGAGGGCTTGATGATTAGTTGAGGAGTTGAATCAGGTGTGTTTGTCTGGGACTACAATAACAAATGTGTACTGTTGGGGGTACTGGAGGACCAGGGTTTTCAAAGGCCTATGCTCTTTTGGTGAGAGATAATTACCTTGTTAAGTTGCTGAAGTGCTAAAAATGACTGAGAACATTGGCTACTTGAGAGCAATGAAAACAGTTGAGTTTGAACTGTTAACTTTCCTCATAATGAGAGAAAGCTTAGTTTTCTAAAACAATAGCATACAGACCCACATATTTACTAGTATATTTGTATAAAAATAAAAAGCTTTAATTTCATGTCATTTCTTGACTAAATTATTTCCAAAACGTTGCATTATTTTTCTAAACAATTGGTTAAGCTGAATAGCAGTCTATCTGCTCAGCAAGAGCATTGACTCCTTATCTGGTGTTTGAATAATCCACTGACATTTGCATATTTATTGTCCTTATTGCTGACTCTGATGGGGAGACAATGTGAGGATTATGTATGTTATGTTTCAAATATGGAATTGGCTTCAGACCTGGGTTCAAATAGTATTGGTTTTCATGTGTGCTGAACTTGACTGAGACATACAGAAGATCTATACACCTGACTGACATCAGCATGATGGAAAAGGAACGGGGATTCGTTGGGCCAGGTGATGTTTTTACACTTCTCAATTGTCCAGTATTGGTGATTGCATCCCCACTGGAGCTGCTTCTTGTCTTTAGCTGATAGGAGTGGAACCCAGTGTGGTTGTCTGCTGCAATAGCCTATCCGTGACAAGGACCGACGAGTTGTGCGTTCCGAGATGACGTTCTGTGCCGTTATTTGCCTGTTTGTGGCCCGCCTGTTAGCTTGTACGATTCTTGCTATTCTCCTTCGACCTCTCATCAACGAGCCGTTTCTGCCCAACAGGATGTTTTTTGTTTGTCGTACCATTCTCGGTAAACCCTTGACACTGTCATGCATGAAAATATACTGGAACCGGCACGCCTGGCACCGACCATCATACCACGCTCAGTCGCTTTGCCCATTCTAACGTTCAATCGATCAGTAACTGAATGCCTCGCTGCCTGTCTGCCTACTTTATATAGCAAGCCACGGCCACATGACTCACTGTCTGTAGGAGCGCACTATTTTGGTGAACGGAGTGGTGTACCTAATAAACTTCCCACAGTGTTAATGGCTATGAGCTTCCCTAGCACAATAGAACCAATGGAATAGTCACAAAAGTCCAAACCCTGCCCATCTGGCATTCCAATCCAGGCAGCAGGCTCAGAGTATTTGAAAGACAATGTATACTATTTGAACCCAGGTTTGATGACTGTGCACCCAGTGTTTCAGTGTGGCTGAGGTCATAGGGTCAGTGGTGTACTTACTGACTGACTTCCCTGGATACAGTTTCATCTTCGGATATCCAGGCACGTGGGCCTCATCCTTGGCCCTCAGGTTGTCCAGTTCATGTTTTATGATGTATTGACACTCTGCCATGCTCAGAAAACCATCCCCATCACCTGTAGTATAGAGACACAGACAATTAACACAATTAGTCACTTTACAATACAATAACGTGCTCTTACACTAGTGTAGTAATGATGTTTATTTAAACAACACGCTGTATTTACATATCAATCTAATTATTGTGTTGTATTGTAATTGTATAGTAATATAGTTGTAATAATATAATACAGAACATTTAAAATACTATTCATCATCTACAGTACATTCACAGTTTACTATGTATGCATCACTAATGGCACCCTATGCGATAAGGAATAGGGAGCCATTTGTGACGTACTGTACCCTAGATTACCTTGGAACTCTTTGAAGTTGTGCTTGTTGGCATACGTGAAGCCTCTCATGGAGCCGTCGTTGAACTCCTTGAAGAGGCCCACGTCCTCAGCTCCGTATAGGAGCCTTTGCCAGGAGGCCCCCACCACATACACATTGGGGTTGTCCTTCTCCGTGCCCTGAGCTCCTGGAGTCAGCTGCTCCACCAGCAGCTCAGCCCCTAACACAGCAGAGGAATCAGGACAGGTATGAAGGCATCAATAGACTAGGTGTTCATCCCAAATTACACCCTATTCCCTTTATAGTGCACTACTTTTGACCAGGGCTCAGGTCAAAAGTAGTGCACTATGTAGGGAATAGGGTGCCATTTTGGGACGTAGCCTAGGACAACCATATTGTATCAACAGAGCCAGACTGACTGGTTAATAGATACAGTAACTAAAAGGGACTTTCACACTATTGTACCGAACCGTGCTCTTTTCAGTATGTATTTCACGATATAAGTGATAAGGTCAGCCTGCTTTGTTTTCACATAGCTTATCGCAGGTGGCATCAGGGCCCGTATTCATAAAGGGAGTGCTGATCTAGGGTCAGTTTTGCTATTTAGATCATAATAATATTTTATAAACAGATCCTAGATCAGCACTCCTACTCTGAGACGCTTTGTGGAAACGGGCCCAGATATGTTATCGGATCAGTTTCGCTCACTTTCAGAGAGCACGATAGAGTGAAAGCCAAAAGAGAGGAAGCAGAGGCAATTTGAAAAGCGATGGAGAGAAGAATGTTTCAACTGTTGGGAAGCTTCAAATCTCTGTTCCCAATATACAGTAGGTAAGCTAAGCTCAATGTACTGTACCTCCATCTTGCTGCTTGTCTCTGACCCTGTTTAGTAACCATGCGATGGCTTCCTCTTTGGTTTCCGAAACCAACTCGATGACCACCAGAGGTGCAAATGTTGAGCCATCACTGTCATACACTGACAAGCTTTTTTGCATTTTCCCCTCTCCCTGTGAAGCCTGGGGAGAGACAAGATAGGAAACAAATGAATTAAACATGACTGCCTACAAGGACCAAAATGACAAGGCCAGAATAGCATTCTTCAGTTTTGAACATCCGAGTATCAGTGTACAGTGAAAATATGTTTTGCATAGCCTAAATACATAAACATTGGCTATTTAAATCTATAAAATAAAATAGCAGTTGTTGCACATACAAATGTTGCTCTAGGTAACCAAATTACTTATTGCTCCTCTTGCAAATGTGAGTTGCAGCACCTTCACCTGGCCTAAAACAATATATATATATTGTTATATATTATATATATTACCTAACAAGGTGTGGTATGTTCAGGGGTTCAGCCTTGAGGTGTTTTACTAGTCTGAGTACCAGTCTCTTTAGCTAACATTCCACTCCTTGCCACTCCTTGTCATTGCCAAAAAAAGCTGGCCTTTCAGCAATCTCAACGTTCAATAGAGAGAAATAGTAATGGCGTCTTTTTGTATGCACTAACTCCGCCATAGCTCGCTGGACAAAGCTTACGGGAAAACGAATTAAGTTTTGTAGGTTTTTTGGGCTAAAGAGACTGGTCTGATTCAGACGGGTTGGGTTAAATGCAGAAGACACATTTCAGTTGACTGGATTCAGTTGCACAACTAACTAACTAACTAGGTATCCCCCTTTACCTTTCCCAGGCTAGCTTTTTACAGTCTGAAGTCGTTAACTTCTGAAGTTGCCTTCATATTCTAAAACGCCTTCTCTTCAAGTCATTCTTATGGCTTGGGTTCAGCCCAACTGATTGATGTCATTCGACTGTTTACTTTAGACGTTGAAACACAACGGCTTAAAAACAGATTTTCCATGTATTAAAGAGGTTAAAATGTAATTTGCTCCAAAATCTGATTCTGAATATCAGCTAAAGCTGGCTAGTGACAGTGACAGCTGAGTGTTTTGGTGTGAGAGAGGGCGGGGCATGAACCGCACGTTCGTTGCAGTATCGATGGGTGGCTATAAACACTGTTACAGGGTATACTCATGATTGCTTTACTCTGAAGAAATGTGTTGAGCTTTGACGTAACATTGTCACGTACAACTGGGGAAACATTTGACGCAAATCGGAAAAGTAGATACCGGTAGGCCTTTTACATCAACAAATCTCTATAAACAAGGCTACTCACCACGTGCTTCGTTCGCTGGCGCAATAAGGTCCACTTTTAAAGGTTGCCCGCAATGTCAAGTCGACAATAAATACCTATTTCGAATCTTCTATTGTCTTGAGAAATCAGAAGAGTTGCTTGACTTCTGCCTCTCCACGTCACTGGCACTGACAGGCAAGCGCCGCTGTAGACTTCAGCCCGCAGTTATCACACCCACCAACGTGCTTTGCTGTGTGTGTGTAGGCCTACATAGCATAGAGATAGTTAGAGGACGCAACATTGTATCTGTCCTATTATGGCGTCTGTGAGAGCATGGGCAGTGTAGTCACTTTTGTTCTTCTACTACTTCTATGAGATAGTAAATTAACTGAAAGGGTGCATACTGCCACCTGGAGTGTGTTGTTTGAAAAGGTACAAAGCCAAGGTTGGTGATTGAATGCCACCTGCAGTTATGGAATGTTTGCTCACAAATATAATTCATTGGCTGATCCCTCCTGATGATCTGGATGGAATTATGTGTTCATTCCTTAACCGATAAGTTAATGAATACTTCAAAATAGTGAAAGTCTTAAAATGCGCTGCCCATGCTTAGACCGGTTTTGGGGCACTAGAGTCCTGTATCTATCTCTATGGAACAACAATCACGACAAGAACACTTTCAATGGGGCTTCCTCATTTGAATAGGATTCTAACACGTTCTTCTAGCAGGACAGGCATACGGCATATGTCTTTATTATGAAAAAAAATACAGTAGTTATAATGCTGACAATATTATTTTAACCTGTTTTTAACTAGGAATGTCAATAAAGAACAAACTCTTATTTACAATGACGGCCTACCGGGGAACAGTGGGTTAACTGCCTTGTTCAGGGGCAGAACGACAGATGTTTACCTAGTCCGCTCAGGGATTCGACCTTTCGGTTACTGGTCCAACGCTCTAGTGGTTACCTGCCTTGTGGTTAGACTAAACCTCACCAGACAATCAGGTGAGGGTTATTATGATTATGGTCTTGCTCCCAGGATACAAGTATTGGTTCTAGTTAGTTTGGTTTGGCTAGTTTATTATTACTATTGAGGTTGTCATATAAAACACCGAATCCATAGCATTGTCTCTGATAAGAGCCTATCGAATACGACTACCAATTTTTGTGTAAATAATTGTATTTTACCATACCAGAGTTCATTTGTGGCGTGTGTGTGTATCTTCCGCAATATCACGTCCCACGGCGTCAGTAAAAAGAAGTCGCGTTCTTCTTCAGGGGTGTATTACTGAAACCGTTTACTTCAAACGGAAAACGTTTTGCAACGAAAACGAGACTTTATTGGTCAAGTTTATCAAAATTTGGGAGTTTATGTAGGTAGGTCCCTCCCCGTCTCGTTCGCTCAGAGGAAGAGACGAAGTGAGACGTTTTAATCGTCCCAAAATCTGGCCACGAAAATAAACCAACTAAGTAAATCATTTTTGTATGGAGGTCAATGAGTGTCGAATTTAGTAAACAAAAATGGTAATTTCTCATTTGCTACTTGACGCTTATTTTATTTAATAGGACGTTTCGTAAATCTTAGGTGTGTGTATATATATATATATATATATATATATATAAAGTGGACGCTTGTGGCATTTCGGCAAAAAATGACTTTATATCTTAGTTGTGCCTGTTGTCAGAGCTTCTGTTCCCAGCCAAGGAGGGCATACAGCAACACCTAGATATTCTCCGCAGATTCTGTCAGACCTGGGCCCTGACAGTGAATCTCAGTAAGACATAAATAATGGTCCTATAAAAGGTCCTGTTTCCAGGACCATGAATATAAATTCCATCTAGACACCGTTGCCCTAGAGCACATACAACTATACCTACCATGGCCTAAATATCAGCACCAAAGGTAACTTCTGAAAAGCTATGAACGATCTGAGAGACAAGGCAAGAAGGGCCTACTACGCCATCAAAAGGAACATACAATTTGACATCCCAATTAGGATCTGGCTAAAAAAAATACTTGAATCAGTTATAGAACCAATTGGCCTTTATGGTTGAGGTCTGGGGTGCGCTCACCAACCAAGAATTCACTTAATGAGGAAAAACAAAATTGAGACTCTGCATGCAGAATTCTGAAAAAACATCCCCTGTGTACAACGTCAAACACCAAATACTGCATGCAGAGCAAAATTAGGATGATACCCGCTAATTATCAAAATCCAGAAAACAGACGTTAAATTCTACAACAACCTAAAAGGAATTGATTCCAAAACCACAATAAGACCTAACCAAATCATGAGAATACAAAAAGGTAATTTCTTGACAAATTTGGAAAGAATTAACTAAAAAATAGAGCAAACTGGAATGCTATTTGGCCCTAAACAGAGAGTACACAGTGGCAGAATACCTGGATACCATGACTGACCCAAAATTAAGGAAAGCTTTGACTATGTGCAGACTCAGTGAGCATAGCCTTGCTATTGAGAAAGGCAGAGACCTGGCTCTCAAGAGAAGATAGGCTAGGTGCACACTGCCCATTAAATGAGGTGGAAATTGAGCTGCACTTCCTAACCTCCTGCCAAATGTATGATAATGTTAGATAAACATATTTCCCTCAGATTACACAGACCCACAACGAATTTAAAAACAAATCAAATTTTGATAAACTCCCATATCTATTAGGTGAAATACCACAGTGTACCATCACAGCAGCAAGATGTGACCTGTTGCCATAAGAAAAAGGCAACCAGTGAAGAACAAACACCATTGTAAATACAACCCATATTTATGCTTATTTATTTTCCATTTTGTACATTAACTATTTGCACATCATTAGAACATGGTCTATAGCCATAATATGTTGTCAGTGTAATGTTTACTTTTAATTTCTGATTGTTTATTTAACTTTTGTTTGTTATCTATTTCACTTGCTTTGGCAATGTAAACATATGTTTCCCATGCCAATAAAGCCATTTGAATTGAAATTGATAGAGGACTCATCATGGATATTATCCAATTTGTCATGGACATTGCCATTGAGGGCTATCACCATTTATACGTTTTCAACTGGATGGGGATTCCTATGAGTTGGTAGCAATCAGCCAATGAAGAAAACAATTGACTACTTTAAAATGGAGATAGCTTTAATGGGACTGCCCAAACTGTCACAGACGTTATAATGGCACAGATACAAAGATGAGTCCTCCATCTCTATGGCCTGTTGTTCACACGCGTATCTGCCCTCTCATTGGCTAGAATGGGCTCCTGAGAGGCACAGCGGTCTAAGGTACTGCATCTCAGTGCTAGAAGCATCACTACAGACCCTGGTTTGTTTCCAGGCTGTATCACAACCGGCCGCGATTGGGAGTCCCATAGGGCGGCACAGAATTGGCTCAGCATCGTCCGGCCGGGTTAGGGATGGGCCGGGGGAGGCCGTCATTGTAAATAAGAATCTGTTCTTAACTGACTTGCCTAGTTAAATAAAGTTTTTTTTTTTTAAATGGTCCCACCTGATCTCACCTCCTGCCTGCCTTCCATATTTGAGGACATGTGTTTTGATTGTTAGAGCATATTTGAGGACATGTGTTTTGATTGTTATCTTATCAATACAATAGACACTCTTTAGTTTGCTTCCGTTTAGATCCTTAAGTATGGTAAAGGGTTTCCATTGCAAAAGTTTTGCAACGGAAAACTCCTAATGAATACACGCCAGGTGATGTCATGTTTTGTGGATCATGTGATTTGGCTGTGTGAAGAATGGCTGACCAAGCCGTGACTACTGAGAGAGGGTGAGTGTGTTTTTTTTATAAACAAACTTAGAACCGCTCTTTTAAATATAACAATATTGATAAAAGCGACCCACAAAAAGTGAATCATGATACAATATGTTTCCCTTGTGTCTTGTTATTAGCTAGTCCTAGCACGTTGATTGTTCTTGTTTTGTCGTCAAGCACCTGAAGTTAGACTGAAGTTAATTTTCAATTGACTTAACACACTCGTGGCAACAATGTTGCCATTTCAGGACTTGACGTGTAAGTCGCCTTGTTTATAGTTTATGCCGGGTTCCGGTGCACGTCGGAGCTAGGAAACTCGGACATTTCGACTTGCTAATTAGTTGAACGCGGTAGGTGATTGACAACAACAAGTTAGAAAGTCGGACATTTCCGATGTTCCTAGTTCCGATTAGCACGTGAAAGCGGCATTGATCCGCGTTAAAAAGTCATGAAACCGACGGAGCGGTTTAAAGCTTGAAATGAACAGCTGTGTTGGAATGCGAACAATATGAGTGTCAGTTCTGACTGTATGGTGCGGGAGGATGACGGGAATGGTCGGTAGTGGAAAGGCATAGGAAGAAGAGAGATCATGATACAGAAAGCAGTGAAGCGTCTAGTGAAGAAAGCATGAAGAGGGCCTAGGTATGAAGCAAGGGTAGTGATGTGTTGGAGTGGAAAGCGGTGATAGTGTTTGATGAGACCACGGGGCCTCACTTACACCCTATCTGACTAACTCATGCCGTAGAGAAAAATGTAGGTGAAGTGAAATTAGCTCGATTCATTGGAAATGGTAGATTGTTAATATAGTGTGGTAGCCAGGCTCAGCAAGAGACTATTCTGAAAATGGAAAAGCTTAACGTTAATGGGAAGAAGATTAAAAGCCATGTCCCTGGTTCTTATGCCAGATTGAGGGAAGTCATCACTGTGGTCCCAATATCTACGTCCATAGATGATGTTAAAGAAAATGTGTCGGGAGGCAGAGTGATGGAGGCCAAAAGGTTGATCGGTAGGAAAGAGGGTCAAACAAGTGAAAGCTTATCAGTGGTGGTGAGGTTTGATAAAGTCTTGCTGAGAAAAGTACAGATCCGATTCCTTAGCTTCAATGTTAGAGAATTTGTCCCATATGCACTGCAATGTTTTAAATGCCAAAGAATGTAGCGGCTCAGTGTAAAGGAAAGAAAATATGTGCCAAGTGAGGAGGGACACGTGGTTACGGTGAATGTGGGAGCAATGTGACGGTTAAGTGCTGTAATTGTGGGGGGACCACTGTAGCATTTGGTGGATGCCAAGTACAGAGAGAGGCTCGGAGATATAGGATCAGTCGTGATGTATCGTATACAGAGAGAGGCTCGGAGATATAGGATCAGTCGTGATGTATCGTATGCAGAGAGAGGCTCGGAGATATAGGATCAGTCGTGATGTATCGTATACAGAGAGGCTCGGAGATATAGGATCAGTCGTGATGTATCGTATACAGAGAGGCTCGGAGATATAGGATCAGTCGTGATGTATCGTATGCAGAGAGAGGCTCGGAGATATAGGATCAGTCGTGATGTATCGTATACAGAGAGAGGCTCGGAGATATAGGATCAGTCGTGATGTATCGTATACAGAGAGAGGCTCGGGGATATAGGATCAGTCGTGATGTATCGTATACAGAGAGCGGCTCGGAGATATAGGATCAGTCGTGATGTATCGTATACAGAGAGAGGCTCGGAGATATAGGATCAGTCGTGATGTATCGTATACAGAGAGAGGCTCGGGGATATAGGATCAGTCGTGATGTATCGTATACAGAGAGAGGCTCGGAGATATAGGATCAGTCGTGATGTATCGTATATAGAGAGAGGCTCTGGGATATAGGATCAGTCGTGATGTATCGTATACAGAGAGGCTCGGAGATATAGGATCAGTCGTGATGTATCGTATACAGAGAGAGGCTCGGAGATATAGGATCGGTCGTGATGTATCGTATACAGAGAGAGGCTCGGAGATATAGGAACAGTCGTGATGTATCGTATACAGAGAGAGGCTCGGAGATATAGGATCAGTCGTGATGTATCGTATGCAGAAGCCGTGAAACTGATTGGTAGAACTACAGAGCGGACTGATGGAGCTTACATGGATGTACCTGTAGTAGGTGGACCTACTGTCAGACTGATGGAGCTTACATGGATGTACCTGTAGTAGGTGGACCTACTGTCAGACTGATGGAGTTACATGGATGTACCTGTAGTAGGTGGACCTACTGTCAGACTGATGGAGTTACATGGATGTACCTGTAGTAGGTGGACCTACTGTCAGACTGATGGAGTTACATGGATGTACCTGTAGTAGGTGGACCTACTGTCGTGGCTGGTGCTTCTGATGGTTTGTAGGCCTGTAAATAAATCTTGTGCTCATTCGTGTGTGGTGTCAAAGGACACTTTGATAATGAATAAAGTTGACCTCATAGCTTTTATTGGTAAGGTTATTAATGCGACTCGGGTTGTGAAAAGCAGAAGGTTATTGTGGAGACGGCAAAAGAGATATTGGGGGTAACAGATGTTACTGTTGAAATGGTTGTTGATATGTTGAACAATCCTAAGGGTGGAGTGTTTCAGCATGATACAGATACATTTTAATGGTGTTAGTGAGGGTTTTGGGGGGCAGTGTGGAGGGTGTCTTTGACAGTGTCATATCTCAAGATGTTTTAGGTGTTGTTTACATGTACATAGACTACTCATAGACTACTTAGACTACTTATATTTTAAATGTCCGTGTTTCTATTTTCTGATCTTAATTTAGGACAATTCCACGGTGATGGAATTATCCTGAGAAATTCTATGGTCATGGAATTATGCCCAGACTCAGAATTTTCACTTTAAAATGTATACCAAACAAAAAAACATTGATTTCAAAGTTTAACCAACCATATAACTCTATGCAAAAGGACTTAACCATTTCCACAGAAAATATACAGTAAGAACTGTGCAGATATAAAGTTTGGTAACAGAATATCAGAATAATCGCTCTCGTTGGCTGGCCCTCGCGTCATACTCGTCGCCAAACCCACTGGCTCCATGTCATCTACAAGACCCTGCTAGGTAAAGTCCCCCTTATCTCAGCTCGCTGGTCACCATAGCATCACCCACCTGTAGCACTCGCTCCAGCAGGTATATCTCTCTGGTCACCCCCAAAACCAATTCTTCCTTTGGCCGCCTCTCCTTTCCAGTTCTCTGCTGCAATGACTGGAACAAACTACAAAAATCTCTGAAACTGGAAACACTTATCTCCCTCACTAGCTTTAAGCACCAGCTGTCAGAGCAGCTCACAAATTACTGCACCTGTACATAACCCACCTATAATTTAGCCCAAACAACTACCTCTTTCCCTACTGTATTTATTTTATATTATTTATTTATTTATTTTGTTCTTTTGCACCCCATTATTTTTATTTCTACTTTGCACATTCTTCGATTGCAAATCTACCATTCCAGTGTTTTACTTGCTATATTGTATTTTACTTTGCCACCATGGCCTTTTTTTGCCTTTACCTCCCTTATCTCACCTCATTTGCTCACATCGTATATAGACTTGTTTATACTGTATTATTGACTGTATGTTTGTCTTACTCCATGTGTAACAACTCTGTGTTGTTGTATGTGTCGAACTGCTTTGCTTTATCTTGACCAGGTCGCAATTGTAAATGAGAACTTGTTCTCAACTAGCCTACCTGGTTAAATAAAGGTGAAAAAATAATAATAATAAAAAAATAAAACCCAGGGAGATTTTACCGTAATTTTGTTACCAAATTTAGCATCTGCACAGTTTTTCCAGTAAATTGTTCAAAGTAGTCATTGTGCATAGAGTTGGTTTGTTAAACTTCTAAATCAATATTTTTTTTGATTGGCATACAGCGTAATTCAGCTACTGTGGAAATGCCATATTGACAATGCCTAAAGTAAAATGTTTTAGGAAGGCTTGAAAGCTTTGTTCAAGTGTTTTTGTAAGCCTATAGGCCAGTACACTACAACCTTCTCCACTACTGCAACCCAATTTCAAGAACCAATTATCCAATACCTTATCTGTTTTTTTAATTTAGGATGTAACTAAGTCCAATGCAGCGAATCCCATCCCCAACACTAACTGCATTTCCCCATTCAATGAACACAAGCACATGTGATTAATAAGGCTATTGCATGTCGTCCCTGGCATATAACATCCCCTTTTTCCACTCTGTTTTTTAGTTTGTTTTTTGGCTGCAGACTGGCTCAGCGAATACTGATGTTTCTTGGTATTCATAGTCTTTTCTACAATTTGTTGAGTGTCCTGGACAGAACGTTGAGGTAACCTACCTACCGGTGTGATTGTCAGACTAACTCCACCTCCCCGGCTGCACCCCACTCATATGCTGCTAGTGCAACTCTAACTCCCTGCTGCATGCAGTGCTTGAGGCAGGAAGTAACATCCCTGGCAGTAATCAGTTAACAAACCCTGCATGTCATTTTATTTTCACCTATCCCCGAAGCATGTTTACAAGTTGTTGTTTTTTTACATTTAATGTCTCGTCTCCTTTTTGCTGTGAAATATTACAACCGTCAGCAACATGACTACTGACTACCAATGTAATCCCAGACCGTATAGGCTATAGCCTAGGCTGGTTGATGAGTTGTGTCTGTGTCTATGCAGGTCCTGGACTTCCACGGCATGGATCACCAGCTGGCTGCCCTCCTGGTGCCCCACCTCCCAGAACCAGCTCAAGACTGCAGAGGAGAAGATGCTGCAATGTAAGGAATTCCTCTCTCCTTTACCATCAAACTGTATTTCCAGCCATGGCCAATTTGTGGATTATTATGTGTGGATCCGTTTCATCCCCAGGCATCACAGGCAAGGTGTCCCAGCAGTATGTCCCAATCTCGGATGGTAACATGCTGTGGACCCTCACATTGAATGGAAACATGAAGAACCAGACTCCCCTGGTGCTGCTGCATGGCTTCGGCGGAGGGGTGGGCCTGTGGGCCCTCAACCTAGATGCCCTGGCCCAACAGGTTAGTCTCTGAAGCACAGGCTTCTCTTGTAGCATTGGAAAGCCTGAGGAAGTTCTCCTCAGAGAGACCATGTAAAGGGGTGTGGTACGACAGAGTCTAGATAGAAACTAGTGCACATTGCCATATATCAAACCACTGCAGTATTTTGCATGGTTGCGGCTCTGAACAGGTTGTTATAATCATATTTCTGATGTTTATGTAAGGATGAATAAGGTATGTAACTAATGGTGTATAGGCTACTACAAGGTAGGAAAAGAGACACGAAAAACAAGGAAATGCCTCTTCAGAGGGGAAACTTCATTTCTACTCACAGCCAATCACATACTGAATTTCTCCAGACTTCCAAAAGAGATTTGGAGGATGGTCACAGGAAACTACCAATAGGTCAACTGGTCAACCACACCTGCTATATATAACTAGCTCAAATTGTTGTCTGACTGCTATATATTTTGTGTATGCTTTCTTTTTAAAACTGACTTCTATTTTTAGTAAGTTTTATCATGTTGTGTAGTGCCTTTACAAATAAAATGACTTTTCATTATTATTATTGTTAATAATAGAGGCCCATCTATGCCTTTGACCTGCTGGGCTTCGGCCAGAGCAGCAGGCCCTACTTCAGCTCCGACGCCAAGGAGGCTGAGGCCCAGTTTGTGGACTCCATCGAGCAGTGGAGGGCTAAAGTCGGCCTGGAAGCCATGGTCATGCTGGGACATAACTTTGGAGGGTATTTGGCAGCTGCTTATTCACTCAAGTATCCCACCAGGCAAGTATCACCTGACACCACCCAACACTTTCCCCAGTTCAGAACCATAGACAGGTTTCAATATGAATGGTTGTTTTATTCCTTAGTATTTAGCCACCTCCTTGGTTAAAGATAGAATACTACATGTGTTTAGCCACCTCCTTGGTTAAAGATAGAATACTACATGTATTTAGCCAGTCCTTGGTTCACCCTCCTATGCTTGACTAATACTGTACACCCCAGACCTCACGGGATGTTGGTATGCAGGTGCTAACCTCTGATAACAACATGAATGTCCTTAAAAAGTGTCCCCTCTGTGCTGTATCTCAACTGAATCATCTTCTCTCACTGTGTTGCTAAGATTTCAGCAGGAACCTAACTCATTATAAATGTCTCTAAAACCTCATCACACTCAGATCAGAACAGCTTAAAGCAGCCAGCCAGCCAGCCAGCCACATCCTGTCCTTCTAGTATTCAAGCAGCCAGCCACATCCTGTCCTTCTAGTATTAAAGCAGCCAGCCAGCCACATCCTGTCCTTCTAGTATTAAAGCAGCCAACCACATCCTGTCCTTCTAGTATTAAAGCAGCCAGCCAGCCACATCCTGTCATTCTAGTATTCAAGCAGCCAGCCAGCCACATCCTATCCTTCTAGTATTCAAGCAGCCAGCCAGCCACATCCTGTCCTTCTAGTATTCAAGCAGCCAGCCAGCCACATCCTGTCCTTCTAGTATTCAAGCAGCCAGCCAGCCACATCCTGTCCTTCTAGTATTAAAGCAGCCAGCCAGCCACATCCTGTCCTCCTAGTATTCAAGCAGCCAGCCAGCCACATCCTGTCATTCTAGTATTTAAGCAGCCAGCCAGCCAGCCACATCCTGTCCTTCTAGTATTCAAGCAGCCAGCCAGCCACATCCTGTCCTTCTAGTAATAAAGCAGCCAGCCAGCCACATCCTGTCCTTCTAGTATTCAAGCAGCCAGCCAGCCACATCCTGTCATTCTAGTATTCAAGCAGCCAGCCAGCCACATCCTGTCATTCTAGTATTAAAGCAGCCAGCCAGCCAGCCACATCCTATCCTTCTAGTATTCAAGCAGCCAGCCAGCCACATCCTGTCATTCTAGTATTAAAGCAGCCAGCCAGCCAGCCACATCCTATCCTTCTAGTATTCAAGCAGCCAGCCAGCCACATCCTGTCCTTCTAGTATTCAAGCAGCCAGCCACATCCTGTCCTTCTAGTATTCAAGCAGCCAGCCAGCCACATCCTGTCCTTCTAGTATTAAAGCAGCCAGCCAGCCACATCCTGTCCTTCTAGTATTCAAGCAGCCAGCCAGCCACATCCTGTCCTTCTAGTAATAAAGCAGCCAGCCAGCCACATCCTGTCCTTCTAGTATTCAAGCAGCCAGCCAGCCACATCCTGTCATTCTAGTATTCAAGCAGCCAGCCAGCCACATCCTGTCATTCTAGTATTAAAGCAGCCAGCCAGCCAGCCACATCCTGTCCTTCTAGTATTAAAGCAGCCAGCCAGCCAGCCACATCCTGTCCTTCTAGTATTAAAGCAGCCAGCCAGCCAGCCACATCCTGTCCTTCTCTAGTATTCAAGCAGCCAGCCAGCCACATCCTGTCCTTCTCTAGTATTCAAGCAGCCAGCCAGTCACATCCTGTCCTTCTCTAGTATTCAAGCAGCCAGCCACATCCTGTCCTTCTCTATTATTCAAGCAGCCAGCCACATCCTGTCCTTCTCTAGTATTCAAGCAGCCAACCACATCCTGTCCTTCTCTAGTATTCAAGCAGCCAGCCACATCCTGTCCTTCTAGTATTCAAGCAGCCAGCCACATCCTGTCCTTCTAGTATTCAAGCAGCCAGCCACATCCTGTCCTTCTCTAGTATTCAAGCAGCCAGCCACATCCTGTCCTTCTCTAGTATTCAAGCAGCCAACCACATCCTGTCCTTCTCTAGTATTCAAGCAGCCAGCCACATCCTGTCCTTCTAGTATTCAAGCAGCCAGCCACATCCTGTCCTTCTAGTATTCAAGCAGCCAGCCACATCCTGTCCTTCTCTAGTATTAAAGCAGCCAGCCAGTCACATCCTGTCCTTCTCTAGTATTCAAGCAGCCAGCCACATCCTGTCCTTCTAGTATTAAAGCAGCCAGCCAGCCACATCCTGTCCTTCTCTAGTATTCAAGCAGCCAGCCACATCCTGCCCTTCTCTAGTATTAAAGCAGCCAGCCAGCCACATCCTGTCCTTCTCTAGTATTAAAGCAGCCAGCCAGCCACATCCTGTCCTTCTCTAGTATTAAAGCAGCCAGCCACATCCTGTCCTTCTCTAGTATTAAAGCAGCCAGCCACATCCTGTCCTTCTCTAGTATTAAAGCAGCCAGCCACCACATCCTGTCCTTCTCTAGTATTAAAGCAGCCAGCCAGCCACATCCTGTCCTTCTCTAGTATTAAAGCAGCAGCCAGCCACATCCTGTCCTTCTCTAGTATTAAAGCAGCCAGCCACATCCTGTCCTTCTCTAGTATTAAAGCAGCCAGCCAGCCACATCCTGTCCTTCTCTAGTATTAAAGCAGCCAGCCAGCCACATCCTGTCCTTCTCTAGTATTAAAGCAGCCAGCCACATCCTGTCCTTCTCTAGTATTAAAGCAGCCAGCCAGCCACATCCTGTCCTCTACTATTAAAGCAGCCAGCCAGCCACATCCTGTCCTTCTCTAGTATTAAAGCAGCCAGCCAGCCACATCCTGTCCTTCTCTAGTATTAAAGCAGCCAGCCAGTCCTTCTCTAGTATTAAAGCAGCCAGCCACATCCTGTCCTTCTCTAGTATTAAAGCAGCCAGCCAGCCATCCTGTCCTTCTCTAGTATTAAAGCAGCCAGCCAGCCACATCCTGTCCTTCTCTAGTATTAAAGCAGCCAGCCACATCCTGTCCTTCTCTAGTATTAAAGCAGCCAGCCAGCCACATCCTGTCCTTCTCTAGTATTAAAGCAGCCAGCCAGCCACAGCCAGCCACATCCTGTCCTTCTCTAGTATTAAAGCAGCCAGCCAGCCACATCCTGTCCTTCTCTAGTATTAAAGCAGCCAGCCACATCCTGTCCTTCTCTAGTATTAAAGCAGCCAGCCAGCCACATCCTGTCCTCTACTATTAAAGCAGCCAGCCAGCCACATCCTGTCCTTCTCTAGTATTAAAGCAGCCAGCCAGCCACATCCTGTCCTTCTCTAGTATTAAAGCAGCCAGCCAGCCACATCCTGTCCTTCTCTAGTATTAAAGCAGCCAGCCACATCCTGTCCTTCTCTAGTATTAAAGCAGCCAGCCAGCCACATCCTGTCCTTCTCTAGTATTAAAGCAGCCAACCACATCCTGTCCTTCTCTAGTATTAAAGCAGCCAGCCAACCACATCCTGTCCTTCTCTAGTATTAAAGCAGCCAGCCACATCCTGTCCTTCTCTAGTATTAAAGCAGCCAACCACATCCTGTCCTTCTCTAGTATTAAAGCAGCCAACCACATCCTGTCCTTCTCTAGTATTAAAGCAGCCAGCCAGCCACATCCTGTCCTTCTCTAGTATTAAAGCAGCCAGCCAGCCACATCCTGTCCTTCTCTAGTATTAAAGCAGCCAACCACATCCTGTCCTTCTCTAGTATTAAAGCAGCCAGCCAACCACATCCTGTCCTTCTCTAGTATTAAAGCAGCCAGCCAGCCACATCCTGTCCTTCTCTAGTATTAAAGCAGCCAACCACATCCTGTCCTTCTCTAGTATTAAAGCAGCCAACCACATCCTGTCCTTCTCTAGTATTAAAGCAGCCAACCACATCCTGTCCTTCTCTAGTATTAAAGCAGCCAGCCAGCCACATCCTGTCCTTCTCTAGTATTAAAGCAGCCAGCCAGCCACATCCTGTCCTTCTCTAGTATTAAAGCAGCCAGCCACATCCTGTCCTTCTCTAGTATTAAAGCAGCCAGCCAGCCACATCCTGAGTCTCCTAATTGGCTCTGAATTAAGGACAAAATGCTCTTAATCTGACTGGGGCACTTTGGCTATGTTTAGACAGGTAGCCCAATTCTGTTATTATTTTCCACTAATTGGTCTTTTGACCACTGATCTTTTCACATCAAATTTTTTTCAGAGCTGATCTGATTGGTCAAAAGACCAATTAGGGAAAAAAATATCAGAATTGGTCTGCCTGTCTAAATGCCGCCTTTATTTCCCCTGTTCAGTTCACCGATGGACAGATCACTTAATAAACTGTGCCCTAGTGTGGTTTAGATTATTTCCTTTCCAGACCTTTCAATACGACATCAACTTATTTTGTTCACAACCATAGAGGCGTTTCAGTTATTTCAGATTGGTGTTGATGGAGTATGGTCTTTCCTCTTCACTGTCCTGTAGGGTGTAACACATGGTGCTGGTTGAGCCGTGGGGCTGACCTTTCCTCTTCACTGTTCTGTAGGGTAAAGCACATGGTGCTGGTTGAGCCGTGGGGCTGACCTTTCCTCTTCACTGTCCTGTAGGGTGTAACACATGGTGCTGGTTGAGCCGTGGGGCTGACCTTTCCTCTTCACTGTCCTGTAGGGTGTAACACATGGTGCTGGTTGAGCCGTGGGGCTGACCTTTCCTCTTCACTGTCCTGTAGGGTGTAACACATGGTGCTGGTTGAGCCGTGGGGCTGACCTTTCCTCTTCACTGTCCTGTAGGGTGTAACACATGGTGTTGTTGAGCCGTGGGGCTGACCTTTCCTCTTCACTGTCCTGTAGGGTGCATCATATGGTGCTGGTTGAGCCGTGGGGCTGACCTTTCCTCTTCACTGTCCTGTAGGGTGCAACATATGGTGCTGGTTGAGCTGTGGGGCTGACCTTTCCTCTTCACTGTCCTGTAGGGTGCAACACATGGTGCTGGTTGAGCCGTGGGGCTTACCTGAGCGTCCAGACACAGAAGACCAGGACAGGCCCATCCCCGTGTGGATCAAAGCCCTGGGAGCCATGTTGAGCCCTTTCAACCCCCTGGCAGGGCTACGACTGGTGGGGCCACTGGGTAAGACTGGCAGCCTGTCTGACTAGATGGATGACAGACATAGAAATACTACTGTAAATTTCAATTACATACCTGTCTGACTGGATGACTGCATTGTTTATGGGATGGAGTTTTTACCAGCATTCAAACCCACCTCCTTTGTTTTTCAAGGTCCCACACTTGTTTCAACTCTAAGACCAGACTTCAAGAAGAAATACTTGTCCATGTTCAACGACGATACGGTCACAGAGTATATCTATCACCTGAATGTCCAGACTCCCAGGTTAGTCCCTCTCTCTCTCTATTTAGTTCCTGTTCGAGTTCACTGGCTTTTTATCTCCACTTACTCTGGGCCTGTATTTACAGTCTCAGTCTGAGTGAGTTTCAATACAGTTCACTTCCAATGTTTTCCTCTTAGACCATAATGAAGATGTTATGATTCAATTCTGAAATGCTTTTGTAATATAGGCTGTGATTTTCATTTCTCACACCCTTATTTCAGTGATAATGTTAGTTTTACTCTGTTGTAGTGGTGAGTTCAATGTAGCTGCTTATTAAGGATTATTCTGAGAAGATCAGATATATCGTATACATTACTGCTGTACTTCTCCCTCTTTAGTAATAATCATGTTTGTTTACTCTGTTGCAGTGGTGAGACAGCCTTCAAGAACATGACCATCCCATACGGGTGGGCCAAGAGGCCTATGCTGCAGAGGATTGGCCTGCTCCATGCTGACATCCCTATTACTGTGATATATGGGTCACGCTCCAGCATCGACGGTAACTCGGGCAACGCTATCAAAGAAATGAGGCCAAACTCTCATGTGGAGATCATAGTACGTTTCATTTCCTTTAAGCTGAACACTTAAGATGCTGTCTGTGTGTGGTTGTCTAATGCGTGAGACAGCTGGCTCAGCTCTTATATTCAGATTTATTCAGCAGGTGGCAGGAAAACAAGTCAATTGAAGTGTTAAATCCTAGATGAATAGGATTTTCCAGAATGTGTATCTGATCTCATATTTCTACTCCTCCTCCTCTCTCCCAGGCTATCAGAGGAGCGGGCCACTACGTCTATGCTGACCAGCCAGAGGACTTCAACCACAGAGTGCTTCAGGTGTGTGACGCGCTGGGCTGAGGGGGGGGGGGCACTAGTTAACCTGCGGAGAGTGACGTGTTACACCTGTCATGCCCAGAGCTTGTCCTCTCAGTGTGCATGTGATCTGTGAGGATAGAGAGGACTGGGCATACAGCTCAATAGGGCTATATTTTACCTCGATCATCCTCACTTTAGGTCCTCAGTAGTAGACCTACCACCACCAGCACAGCAGACCTGCTAACTAGGGAAGGACCCCGTGTTGAAAAGATGATTCTCCTGGATTGTTTGGTTTGACACTTGTATTCATTCTACTGACAAAAGAGAATGGCTCATAGTTGTTACTGCTTGTTGTGATTTTGGTCATTTTGTGATGAGTGTGTCAGCTTTTAATCTGCTGTTTTAAGAAATGTGATTCTCAGAACGATACAGACTACAATTTGACCACTTGTGGATTATTCTCATTCTGTCAAAGATCCTTTGTGAGATTATTTAGAAATGTGTCATTTGCGTCATAACAGCTCATGTAGATATGACCACGGACCATAGTTTTCATTTAAAAACACATGATTGTGGAACTTCTAGACCTCTGGTTTTGCTGATGGGCTCCTGAGTGGCACAGCGGTCTAAGGCACTTCATCTCAGTGCTTCATCTCAGTTCCAGGCTGTATCACAACCGGCCGTGATTGGCAGTCCCGTAGGGCGGCGCACAATTGGCCCAGCGTCGTTAGGGTTTGGCCGGGGTAGGCCGTCATTGCAAATAAGAATTTCTTCTTAACTGACTTGCGTAGTTAAGGTTAAATAAATCCCAAATATAAAAAGATTTCCCCATGACAGCCGAAGTGCCTTTTTAATGACCTAGTATGTGACCAGGGACTCCAGTCATTGCTGCTGCTTTTTGGTCTTGTCTTTTTATGGGTCCTTTTGTAAGTGGTCGTTTTCACTTCAAGATGTTCTAATTATGTTCTCATTCATAGTGTTTTGGCTCTTGTTGTGGTCTAGTGTTAAAATAATCCACGTATTAATAGCTGGCGTGTGCAGGTGAAGGAAAACGAAGCAGCAGAATCTAGTAATTGAAGATAACTACTCCATTCTTCTCAGCTGCCATTGTGGGGAAAGAAGGTTCGGCCTCAATAAATCCCATTCATTCATTGCAACAGTATTTGATAGCATTATTAGGCACCTGTCCAGGGTGTCTGGAAAAGCACAGTATCCAGGTCTAAGATCAGTTAGCATAGCTATAGCAGCCTGTCCTCTTATTTCATATAGGTGGCAGCTAATATCTCTGTGTGTGAAGTTGCAGATTGGGTGGGTTACTTAGACTTTTACAGCCACTTTACCCAGTGCAACCTTTAAAAAACAATCTAAAGCACCGTTTACTAGATGTGCTGAGCCCAAGGATAAGGTTTGATTAACTCCTGAACATGTGGATGCCTTTGTATTGTTGTCCTGTATATCATTGTAAGTCTCCAATCACAAGTCAATTTCCGTGGGGAAGAACAAATGGTGCTTCTCTATTCATGTATTGTAAAATACCTGTAAATAATAAAGATTATATTATGATTTCCGTGGCCTTTGTTGTGACACGTATATTTAGACTTGTGTTGTGAAGATCAACAATATTTCAGTCTTAAACACTACAACTCTCATGGGCATTCTGTCTGAAAACCACCTTTACAATAAAAGATTGCAGTAAAAGTGGAGTAACTGAAGTAATTGCGGAGTAACTGAAGTGTACTGCAGTCAGAGTGCAGTATAACTGCAGTTACACTTCAAAATTACTGCAGTAAAATAACTTGTTGTCACGGTGACTTTATCAAGCATTTTTTTATCCACACTGATTTCTGTTCAAAGAGGAGAGCTAATCTCAACCGCTTTCGTTCCTATGAATTGTTCCTTTGAGAGAGATGAACCCCACTGTGTGAAATGTGGTCGTCAGAGCTCCAGAGGAAGAACATGGGAGCTTTTTAGGACCCATAAAAGTACAGAACTGCAACATGGACATCAGTATGACGTTCAGGGGTGGACTTAACACCAGTCTGGGTTATTTGTTATTGTGCTCTAAAATGGAGCAAAGCAAAGGTGAACATTTATCAATATTTCCCCCAACCCCGTTGACATGTCAGAGCTGCCAACTGTCGGTTACTAAGAGTAATGGTTCGTATCTGTGATGAGGGCAGGCCTTGTCTTTCAGTACATGACCACTAGAGGGAAACCTCCCTCAGATCAGGAAGGGGATGGAGGGAGCCTGCCTTGCTGAAGTGCAGTTAGCGAATCATCAAGGTCAATGTTACATCATTCAGTTCTGCTTCTCATCCTATGACCACTTAAAATATCAATAGGCTGTGTAAAAGGAAGAATGGTGTTTTTCTGCATTAGGGTCTATATATGGCTGCCATAGGCTAAAGAAGAAAGGGCTGCAGCGTTGCATTTTAACTTGCTCCATTACAGTGAGCAGGTTGACGTTTATTGGGATGAGTCTTGTCCTGGAGGCCCAACTGAAAGATTTCCTCGATGAGCCAGCTGCAAAGTCAAAATTGGCAATATTGTTAAAATGTATGAAAACAAAAATGAGCTATCTGGGCTACATTTCAGGTTAGTAGTATGCTTAACGTTAGGTTTAAAATGAGATTTTATGACTGGCCGTGCCAGCTAGTGACCACTCACAGCAGAGCTGCCTCCAGAAGAAGATTCATGACGACAACGCTAACCTGCTTACAGTGAGGGTGAATTAGGACAAGGGAGAGGCAGAAGCTCTGAGGGAGGGTAGAATGTGGTGCTGAAAATGTGTCCGGACAAAGATGTTAACAGTGATATCTATATCAACGACATCCTATCCTTATTGGTTCAGCCCCGGATCAATTGTCCATGAATGCTGTATGAAAATGTGCAAACTCGTATGGAAATAGTACAGACTTCTAAGGAAAGAGCCGATGGTATAGGATACTGTACTTCCTTAGGTGAAAGCTAAGATGCAGAGTGGTGCAGTGTGCACTTACAGTAATGTATACAGGGTGTGTTTGGGTGTAGGGCGGCATGCCTAGCGGTTAGAGCGTTGGGTCAGTAACCGAAAGGTCGCTGGTTCGAATGCCCGTGCTGACAAGGTGAAAAATCAGTTGATGTGCCCTTGAGCAAGGCACTTAACCCTAATTTGCTCCAGGGGCATTGTACTACTATGGCTGATCCTGTAAATCAACACATTTCACTGCACCTCTGTGACAATACAATCCTTCTATTTGCTTATTTGAGCTGTTCTTGCCATAATATGGACCTGGTCTTTTACCAAATAGTGCTATCTTCTGTATACCACCCCTACCTTGTCACAGCACAACTGATTGGCTCAAACGCATTAAGAAGGAAAGAAATTCCACAAAGTAACTTTTAACAAGGTACACCTGTTAATAGAAATGCATTCCAAGTAACTACCTCATGAAGCTGGTTGAGAGAATGCCAAGTGTGCAAAGCTGTCATCAAGGTAAAGGGTGGCTATTAGAAGAATCTCAAATATAAAACATATTTTGATTTGTTTAACACTTTTTTGGTTACTACTTGATTCCATATGTGTTATTTCATAGTTTTGATGTCTTCACTATTATTCTACAATGTAGACAATAGTAAAAATAAAGAAAAAAAACCTTGAATGAGTAGATTGTAGGTTTGTCCAAACTTTTGACTGGTACTGTATGGAAATAAGGTATTTGTTGAAACGTTTTTTTTTAAACCTGTTTTCGCTTTGTCATTATGGGATATTGTGTGTAGATTGATGGACATTTAAAAATATATATTTTAGAATCAGGCTGTAACGTAACAACATTTTGAAAAGTCAAGGAGTCTGAATACTTTCCTGAATGCAATATATGAACCTGGTTTACAGTAAAGGGTCTAGAACTGCAGTACTATGTAGTGTAGCTACAGTGCAGTATGTATGAACCTGACATGGGGCTAGAGGAGGCCGCTTACAGAGCAAACAGGCCAGACGCGGTGCGGGTGCGGTTGCTAGGAAACCAGCGTGGCGCCTATATTAGATCGAATTTATTATATTCTGCCAGTCGTCATCCCCCCCCCCCTCCCCCCTCTCTCTCTCTCTCCCCCTCCTTCCTCTCAGACTACATTGACAGACAGAGAGTGTACACTAAGGCTCTGCAGCAGCTAGCGTTTCCACTACCACCCCCATATCTCTCACACACACGGTACCATGAGTCCTACCCTTAGGCAAGACCTTCTCTGACTTCCAGGGCTTAAATCTGCGCTCTGTCTAGACACCAGGTTGCATCACACGACTTCCCAATCTGCACCACTAGTCTTATCGCCTGCATCTGTTAGTGCCTCATACTTCCTCTAAATGTCAAGATTTGTTTAGTCGCTAAACGAAGACGATCCATGAAGCAGTATCCATTCATTCACCAGAAGGATGTGATAGTTGTTAAATAAAAATGCTGCTGACATATAGCTCTGTTTGCAGAAGGACATTCTACATCAATATGTTAAGTACTGTACGAGGTGTACGGAACCTTCAATTCACTGCATACAAGCACGATATGTTTTGACAGGTGATATCACAGGATTGGTACAATATTCACCCTTATGTCATATCATCTCATGTCCTCTCACATTTATAAAAATGCTTTTAATGTATGATTTAATTAGCTATCTTGTTTCATTTTATTTTATGTCCAGCATTTAGTTAGAAACAAAGTGTTATACAAATCGTTATGACTTTATGTAATTGTTGAGCCAGTACAAACACCAAAAGGAAGTCAGATGAATATCTAAATTGAACCATTCTCCCCCTCTGCTCTCCTCGTCCAGAATGGAGATGATGTCGCTATACTCTTCATAGTTCAGGACAGGTCACATTCAATGAAAGCCATGGTGATAACAGTTTGAGCATGACACATCCATTTGACGCAGAGGCTTTGAAAGCTCCCTCCCAGCGGGGGCTATAGGGATGTTATCTGGCAGTGTGAATACAACTACAAGGCAGTTAAGGAAGCACTGCATTCCACTGCTGAGAAGACTAGTGGACTCCTGGGAAATGCACTTGTTTGTGTCATCGAGGGAGTAGCCATGTCATCGAGGGAGTAGCCACGTCATCGAGGGAGTAGCCACGTCATCGAGGGAGTAGCCACGTCATCGAGGGAGTAGCCACGTCATCGAGGGAGTAGCCATGACCTCAACACAATAAGCTCAGTGTCACTGTCCTATATCTGTAAGATGACCTGATTTCAACACTGACTTCAAGAGAAGTGATGTACCGCAGGTAAAAAGCATTTGAGGGCAATGCAGGGACCTCTCTCTGTTTGTCTGTCAGGAGGTTATAGAAGCCCTCTTTCAGAGTAAGTCCTCTACTATTTGACCATGGAGGAAAATGTGACTAACCATGACTTGGCAGATGTGTGTTTCAGAGAGAGAAGTCTAGAGATCGGGGGGAGAGAATAAAGCTAAATGGGCGTCGACAGTAAAGGAGGAAGAGCAACCACCTCTTCCTCTGTCCTCTCGCTCTTCTCTTCTCTCATTGTCATTCCCCTACTACTGTTAGACCTGCTGATTTTCCAGAAAACTGACATCCTGATTAATGAATTGGTTCACCTGCCACACAAACTGCTTTCCAGAACTTATTTGTTTTTTCATTGAAGGATGAATGTGAAAAGGAGATGAAAGGTATCAGTGGAAAAGTACTGTCTGTCTGTAGCCCTGCAGATGCTGCCTCTCAGCCGCAGCAGGCCTGTCTTCTCTTGTCTTCCACACTGGGAGACTCCATGTCTTCCCTCTCTTTACCTGTCTTGTCTTCCACACTGGGAGACTCCATGTCTTCCCTCTCTTTACCTGTCTTGTCTTCCACACTGGGAGACTCCATGTCTTCCCTCTCTTTACCTGTCTTGTCTTTCACACTGGGAGACTCCATGTCTTCCCTCTCTTTACCTGTCATGTCTTCCACACTGGGAGACTCCATGTCTTGTCTTCCACACTGGGAGACTCCATGTCTTCCTTCTCTTTACCTGTCTTGTCTTCCACACTGGGAGACTCCATGTCTTGTCTTCCACACTGGGAGACTCCATGTCTTGTCTTCCACACTGGGAGACTTCATGTCTTCCCTCTCTACCTGTCTTGTCTTCCACACTGGGAGACTCCATGTCTTGTCTTCCACACTGGAAGACTCCATGTCTTGTCTTCCACACTGGGAGACTCCATGTCTTCCCTCTCTTTACCTGTCTTGTCTTCCACACTGGGAGACTCCATGTCTTCCCTCTCTTTACCTGTCTTGTCTTCCACACTGGGAGACTTCCTCTCTTCCCACACAGATCACGACTCACACACAGCTCTGCTTCTGTTACAGGCCACATGGAGAGACGGAGGGAGACAGACAGAAATATTGAGAGATTGAGAAAGAGACAAAAATATACTGTGTATAGAGGAAAAAATAGAGGGAAGACGAGAGAGAGCGCAAGAGAAGGATAGATAAAGAGAAGGAGGAATATAGAGAAAGAGATGTAGAAATAGAGAGAGATAGCAAGAAGAGAACGACAGATGGAGGGAGAGAGTGAGTGAAATCAATCTGCTGTGCAGGGCTGGTTGTGTCAGATTCTTCCGGAAGCACGACTAAAAATACAAGCGACTGGAGACGATGTGTGGGGGAGCGTAAAACAAAAGAAACAGGCCTGTGAAAAATCCATAAAACATGATGGTACAGTGTGTGTGTCACAGTGTGTGTCACACGCGGGGCATTAAGTTGACATTTATAACACTTAAAACACACTTAGGTATCCGTGGCGACAGAGCTGGGAGTTGTGTGTCGCTGTGTCTCAGAACACCTGCTGGCGGTGTGGAAGTGTTCAGGTGAGGTGACCGCACGCTAACGTCGTCATTATTGACAATGAAAACCCTAAACTTGAGCTGAAGTAGACAGCTTGACAGCCTGGCTGTGAAACATTATATATACAAAAGTATGTGGACACCCCTTCAAATTAGTGGATTCGGCAATTTCAGCCATACCCGTTGCTGACAGGTGTATACAAGTAACAAGTCAGTCAGTTCGTCAAATCTCTGCCCTGCTAAAGCTGCGTCGGTCAACTGTAAGGGCTGTTATTGTGAAGTGTAAATGTCTAGGAGCAACAACGGCTCAGCCGTGAAGTGGTATGCCACACAAGCTCACAGAACGGGACCGCCGAACGCTGAAGCACGTAGTGTGTAAAAATTGTCTGTCCTCGGTTGCAGCATTTACTACCGAGTTCCAAACTGTCTCTGGAAACAACGTCAGCACAATAACTGTTTGTCGGGAGCTTTAATGATATGGGTTTCCATGGCCGAGCAGCCACACACAAGCCTAAGATCACCATGCGCAATGCCAAGCTGGAGTGGTGTAAAGCTCGCCGCCATTGGAGTCTGGAGAGGCGTAATGAATCAGGCTTCATCATCTGGCAGTCCGACGGACCAATCTGGGTTTGGCGGATGCCAGGAGAACACTACCTGCCCCAATACATAATGCCAAATCTAAAGTTTGGTGGAGAAGAAATAATGGTCTGGGGCTGTTTTTCATAGTTCAGGAAATCTTAAGGCTACATTATAAAATTACATTTTAGACAATTCTGTGCTTCAAACTTTGTGGCAACAGTTTGGGGAAGGCCCTTTCCTGTTTCCATATGACAATGCCCCCATGCACCAAGCGATGTCTATTCTGAAATGGTTTGTCGAGATCAACCTCATCAAACACCTTTTGGGATGAATTGGAACGCCAACTGCGAGCCAGGCCTAATCGTCCAACATCAGTGCCCGACCTCAAGCTCTTGTGGCTGAATGGAAGCAAGTCCCTGCAGCAATGTTTCAACATCTTGTGGGAAGCCTAACACACACTGTTATAGCAGCAACGGGGGGACCATCTACATATTAATGCCCATGATTTTGGAATGAGTTGTTTGACAGGCCGTGTCCACATACTTTTGGCCATGTAGTGTATCTGCAGAGGGAAATAGATAGAGAAAGGAACTCGGGTAAAAGTGGTTTTTACTGACTTGAAAAACTCTATTCAACACTTCATATTGCTACTTTCTCCTCTCTTCTATAGCCTGCCATAACCCCCAGCTACCAAACGCTGACTCGGCTGCTGCACGTTCATAGGGGAATGAAAGAGGAATCAGCCATTAGACTGGAGGGGCACACAGCCATAATAATAAGTGAATCTCAAGTCTACATGAAGAAGTTGAACTGATGCATCTAAACAGCTTGACCCTGTGATTGACTCATCACACAGTCAGTCAGTTAGTCAGTCAGCCAGTCAGTCAGTCAAACACACAAACACTCAATTCCCACAACCTGTCAGGCGTGAGTTAATTGCCAGAGGCTGGCCCATCAGTTGTGCGGACGGGGGGCTGCAGTCGGCTGTTTTTCCAGCGTCGTAGCTCCCGTTAGCCCACCCTGCTGTATGTATCACCCCTGCTTGGAGTGCTGACCCCACAGCATGAGGAGGCCTTGGCCCCCACTTCTTCCTCTCACTGGGCTAGCAGACATGCTGCACACCACCACCACCACCACCCTGCAGCCGTGGCCCATAAATATCCTGCCAGCTCTGCACTAATAGTCCTAATGGTTCCTGAGGAGCTGCCCGGAGCTGCATTAGGCCTGGATGGTCCATTGATTTAAAGCAAAGAGGCCGGCCCTGCCCTGCCGCCCGCTGCTCTATATGGGCCGGCTTCCAGTCACTGACCCACAGGGTTATCTCCCAAATGCAATTAAGACGCTTAAAAGTGCTTTTTCAGGAAGACACTGGGAGTAATGAGGGAGAGGCAGGCTGGACCGGGCCTATGCTGAGTGGGTGGGTGTAGGGCCCCAGCCCTCCCCCAGCCGCGCACTAGCCGGGAGGGACCGGCTCAAGTGAGGAAATGAAAGAAACCCTGGCTATGATATGTAATATCACCAGAAGGTGCAGCTCTGAATGGATGTCTCAGGGAGAGGAACAGAGCAATGTTTTGTAGCCCCAGTGACCAACATAGTGTCTGTGTCCCAAATGGCACCTTTTTCCCTTTATAGTGCACTATAAACACAGGGCGGCTCTGGTCAATAGTAGTGCACTATAAACACAGGGCTCTTGTCAATAGTAGTGCACTATAAACACAGGGCTCTTGTCAATAGTAGTGCACTATAAACACAGGGCTCTGGTCAATAGTAGTGCACTATAAACACAGGGCTCTGGTCAATAGTAGTGCACTATAAACACAGGGCTCTGGTCAATAGTAGTGCACTATAAACACAGGGCTCTGGTCAATAGTAGTGCACTATAAACACAGGGCTCTGGTCAATAGTAGGTCACTGTACAGGAAATAGGGTGCCATTTGGGACACCCCCAGGGAAAGTCATACTCAGAGGATGTGGGAACATTAGTGTTTAATGGGGTAATTATGTCAGCTGTTCTTCGTCTCGCTGTGTATGCTGGACCTTATGCAATTCTGACTGGATGCAGACAATTGTGTTTCGTCATTGGACACTCAGGGAAAATGTGTGATGGTCCCGACCTCGCTGCCCTAAGTACCTCCACAGCACATTATAACAACCTGGCATTTGTCTGTAATGCAAAGTTTTATCATGGATACTTGTAATTCCATTTTTTATTTACCCAGGAATGTGAACCATATAGATTGTGTTTTGATGTTGTTGCATTAGCTATAGTACATTTCTTGGATATTAAAGCAAGCTGTCCTACATTCTGTGGAAGTCTGCACTAAATGTAGAGTATTATTATTGTGTATATGCGAGAGAGGGGGAGAGAGAAAGAGTGTGTGTGTATGTACGTGAGAGCTAAAGAGCGAGAGGAAGAAAGAAGGGGAGAGAGAGAGAGAGAGAGAGCGGTCTGATGCCCTAAGGCCCAAATTAATCATAATGGCTTTTTCATATAAAGAGACAAGAAAAAGGGAGATTTGTATAAGAGTGGTTGGGAATAAAATAGAGAGGAGAGGAGGATGGGAGGAGATGGAAGCTAACGCACTAAAATAATGAAGATGGAGAGAGGGGTGGGGGAGAGATAGGGATCGAGAGAGAGAGATGGGGATGGGGTGAGAGAGATGGGAAGAGAGAAAGAGAGATGGGGAGAGAATGGGGGTATGGGGAGAGAGAGGGATGGGGAGAGAGAGGGGATGGGAGAGAGAGAGGGATGGGGAGAGAGAGAGGGATGGGGAGAGAGAGAGGGATGGGGAGAGAGAGGGGATGGGGAGAGAGAGTGAGTGAGAGAGAGGGATGGGGAGATAGAGGGGGGATGGGGAGAGAGAGAGAGAGAGAGGGTGGATGGGGAGGGAGGGATGGGGAGAGAGAGGGAGAGAGAGAGGGGGATGGGGAGAGAGGGAGGGAGAGAGAGAGAGAGGGAGAGAGGGGGATGGGGGGAGAGAGAATGAGAGAGAGGTATGGGGAGATAGAGAGAGGGGATGGGGAGAGGGTGGATGGGGAGGGAGGGATGGGGAGAGAGAGAGAGGGAGTGGATGGATGGATGGGGAGAGAGAGGGGATGGGAGAGAGAGAGAGGGATGGGGAGAGAGAGGGGATGGGGAGAGAGAGAGGGTGGATGGGGAGGGAGGGATGGGGATGGGGAGAGAGAGAGGGGGATGGGGAGAGAGAGGGGATGGGGAGAGAGAGAGGGATGGGGAGAGAGAGGGGATGGGGAGAGAGAGAGGGTGGATGGGGAGGGAGGGATGGGGATGGGGAGAGAGAGAGGGGGATGGGGAGAGAGAGAATGAGAGAGAGGGATGGGGAGATAGAGAGAGGGGATGGGGAGAGAGGGTGGATGGGGAGGGAGGGATGGGGAGAGAGAGAGAGGGAGTGGATGGATGGATGGGGAGAGAGAAGGGGAAGGAGACAGAGAGGGAAGGAGACAGAGAGGCATCACGAGGGCTGCAGACTGCTGCTGTTATGCTCAGCTGCATCCAGTACAACTCCACCGTTTCTTCATCTACAGCCTCATAACTTCACCCAAATCACTGGGCTTACCGTTGTTGTGAAATGGCAACAAATCACTGGGCTTACCGTTGTTGTGAAATGGCAACAAATCACTGGGCTTACCGTTGTTGTGAAATGGCAACAAATCACTGGGCTTACCGTTGTCGTGAAATGGCAACAAATCACTGGGCTTACCGTTGTTGTGAAATGGCAACAAATCACTGGGCTTACCGTTGTTGTGAAATGGCAACAAATCACTGGGCTTACCGTTGTTGTGAAATGGCAACAAATCACTGGGCTTACCGTTGTCGTGAAATGGCAACAAATCACTGGGCTTACCGTTGTTGTGAAATGGCAACAAATCACTGGGCTTACCGTTGTTGTGAAATGGCAACAAATCACTGGGCTTACCGTTGTTGTGAAATGGCAACAAATCACTGGGCTTACCGTTGTCGTGAAATGGCAACAAATCACTGGGCTTACCGTTGTTGTGAAATGGCAACAAATCACTGGGCTTACCGTTGTTGTGAAATGGCAACAAATCACTGGGCTTACCGTTGTTGTGAAATGGCAACAAATCACTGGGCTTACCGTTGTCGTGAAATGGCAACAAATCACTGGGCTTACCGTTGTTGTGAAATGGCAACAAATCACTGGGCTTACCGTTGTTGTGAAATGGCAACAAATCACTGGGCTTACCGTTGTTGTGAAATGGCAACAAATCACTGGGCTTACCGTTGTCGTGAAATGGCAACAAATCACTGGGCTTACCGTTGTTGTGAAATGGCAACAAATCACTGGGCTTACCGTTGTTGTGAAATGGCAACAAATCACTGGGCTTACCGTTGTTGTGAAATGGCAACAAATCACTGGGCTTACCGTTGTCGTGAAATGGCAACAAATCACTGGGCTTACCGTTGTTGTGAAATGGCAACAAATCACTGGGCTTACCGTTGTTGTGAAATGGCAACAAATCACTGGGCTTACCGTTGTTGTGAAATGGCAACAAATCACTGGGCTTACCGTTGTTGTGAAATGGCAACAAATCACTGGGCTTACCGTTGTTGTGAAATGGCAACAAATCACTGGGCTTACCGTTGTCGTGAAATGGCAACAAATCACTGGGCTTACCGTTGTTGTGAAATGGCAACACATCACTGGGCTTACCGTTGTTGTGAAATGGCAACAAATCACTGGGCTTACCGTTGTTGTGAAATGGCAACAAATCACTGGGCTTACCGTTGTTGTGAAATGGCATCAAATCACTGGGCTTACCGTTGTTGTGAAATGGCAACAAATCACTGGGCTTACCGTTGTTGTGAAATGGCAACAAATCACTGGGCTTACCGTTGTTGTGAAATGGCAACAAATCACTGGGCTTACCGTTGTTGTGAAATGGCAACAAATCACTGGGCTTACCGTTGTTGTGAAATGGCAACAAATCACTGGGCTTACCGTTGTCGTGAAATGGCAACAAATCACTGGGCTTACCGTTGTTGTGAAATGGCAACAAATCACTGGGCTTACCGTTGTTGTGAAATGGCAACAAATCACTGGGCTTACCGTTGTCGTGAAATGGCAACAAATCACTGGGCTTACCGTTGTTGTGAAATGGCAACAAATCACTGGGCTTACCGTTGTCGTGAAATGGCAACAAATCACTGGGCTTACCGTTGTTGTGAAATGGCAACAAATCACTGGGCTTACCGTTGTTGTGAAATGGCAACAAATCACTGGGCTTACCATTGTCGTGAAATGGCAACAAATCACTGGGCTTACCGTTGTTGTGAAATGGCAACAAATCACTGGGCTTACCATTGTCGTGAAATGGCAACAAATCACTGGGCTTACCGTTGTTGTGAAATGGCAACAAATCACTGGGCTTACCGTTGTTGTGAAATGGCAACAAATCACTGGGCTTACCGTTGTTGTGAAATGGCAACAAATCACTGGGCTTACCGTTGTTGTGAAATGGCAACAAATCACTGGGCTTACCGTTGTCGTGAAATGGCAACAAATCACTGGGCTTACCGTTGTCGTGAAATGGCAACAAATCACTGTGCTTACCGTTGTCGTGAAATGGCAACAAATCACTGGGCTTACCGTTGTCGTGAAATGGCAACAAATCACTGGGCTTACCGTTGTCGTGAAATGGCAACAAATCACTGGGCTTACCGTTGTCGTGAAATGGCAACAAATCACTGGGCTTACCGTTGTCGTGAAATGGCAACAAATCACTGGGCTTACCGTTGTCGTGAAATGGCAACAAATCACTGGGCTTACCGTTGTCGTGAAATGGCAACAAATCACTGGGCTTACCGTTGTCGTGAAATGGCAACAAATCACTGGGCTTACCGTTGTCGTGAAATGGCAACAAATCACTGGGCTTACCGTTGTCGGGAAATGGCAACAAATCACTGGGCTTACCGTTGTTGGGAAATGGCAACAAATCACTGGGCTTACCGTTGTCGTGAAATGGCAACAAATCACTGGGCTTACCGTTGTTGTGAAATGGCAACAAATCACTGGGCTTACCGTTGTTGTGAAATGGCAACAAATCACTGGGCTTACCGTTGTTGTGAAATGGCAACAAATCACTGGGCTTACCGTTGTTGTGAAATGGCAACAAATCACTGGCACCGCAGCCAACATAAAACTTGGTCTGCTAAGCTTGACGACGAGACAAATATTCAATTTATCTTTATCAAGATCAGTTATTACGAAGTGTCAATGGGATTCTGAGGGAAGTAAGCTAAGAGTGCAGGAATCTGACTGAGTACACAGGAGTGCAGGAATCTGACTGAGTACACAGGAGTGCAGGAATCTGACTGAGTACACAGGAGTGCAGGAATCTGACTGACTACACAGGAGTGCAGGAATCTGACTGAGTAAACAGGGGTGCAGGAATCTGACTGACTACACAGGAGTGCAGGAATCTGACTGAGTACACAGGAGTGCAGGAATCTGACTGAGTACACAGGAGTGCAGGAATCTGACTGAGTAAACAGGAGTGCAGGAATCTGACTGACTACACAGGAGTGCAGGAATCTGACTGAGTAAACAGGAGTGCAGGAATCTGACTGACTACACAGGAGTGCAGGCATCTGACTGAGTACACAGGACAAGGCAATGAAGCAATAGACTAACTGCTAGTAAAAATGGTCCTTAAAATAAATGAGGCTTTATTTGATGCCTACGTACTGGAGATTTGTTAGTTTGCAACAAAGGTATCTATTGTGTGTTTGATAAAGGCCTGGGTAGTGTGTGAACAGGACATGTATTTGTTCATCTCCAATACCCTGGTATGTTCAGAATCAAATGCCTTATGCAGAAGTTAAAATAAAACCCCACTGTGTCACGAGCTAACATGACAAGCCTTGAAGAAGAATCCCATCAACCCAGTCTGCTATGTTGGGTTGTGAGAGAGTGGATCCATATGCATGCAGGAAAAGATTGTGTCCCAAATGACACCCTATTCCCTAGATAGTGCACTACTGGGTATGCATCAGGTGGAAATCACAACTATAAATGCCACAGTGGTGTGTGTGTGTGTGTGTGTGTGTGTGTGTGTGTGTGTGTGTGTATTGGGCCTTTAATGGCTCTATATGGAAGAGTGCTAGAGCAGAGGAGGAGTTTTTCAGAGTGTCATTACTCTCTGTGGTGGTACGATTCATATCTAAAGAGAGGAGGAGTTTTTCAGAGTGTCATTACTCTCTGTAGTGGTACGGTTCATATCTAAAGAGAGGAGAAGTTTTTCAGAGTGTCATTACTCTCTGTGGTGGTACGGTTCATATCTAAAGAGAGGAGGAGTTTTTCAGAGTGTCATTACTCTCTGTAGTGGTACTGTTCATATCTAAAGAGAGGAGTAGTTTTTCAGAGTGTCATTACTCTCTGTAGTGGTACGGTTCATATCTAAAGAGAGGAGGAGTTTTTCAGAGTGTCATTACTCTCTGTAGTGGTACGGTTCATATCTAAAGAGAGGAGGAGTTTTTCAGAGTGTCATTACTCTCTGTGGTGGTACGGTTCATATCTAAAGAGAGGAGGAGTTTTTCAGAGTGTCATTACTCTCTGTAGTGGTACGGTTCATATCTAAAGAGAGGAGGAGTTTTTCAGAGTGTCATTACTCTCTGTGGTGGTACGGTTCATATCTAAAGAGAGGAGTAGTTTTTCAGAGTGTCATTACTCTCTGTAGTGGTACGGTTCATATCAAAAGAGAGGAGGAGTTTTTTCAGAGTGTCATTACTCTCTGTAGTGGTACGGTTCATATCTAAAGAGAGGAGTTTTTCAGAGTGTCATTACTCTCTGTAGTGGTACTGTTCATATCTAAAGAGAGGAGGAGTTTTTCAGAGTGTCATTACTCTCTGTAGTGGTACTGTTCATATCTAAAGAGAGGAGAAGTTTTTCAGAGTGTCATTACTCTCTGTAGTGGTACTGTTCATATCTAAAGAGAGGAGGAGTTTTTCAGAGTGTCATTACTCTCTGTAGTGGTACTGTTCATATCTAAAGAGAGGAGTTTTTCAGAGTGTCATTACTCTCTGTAGTGGTACGGTTCATATCTAAAGAGAGGAGGAGTTTTTCAGAGTGTCATTACTCTCTGTAGTGGTACTGTTCATATCTAAAGAGAGGAGGAGTTTTTCAGAGTGTCATTACTCTCTGTAGTGGTACGGTTCATATCTAAAGAGAGGAGAAGTTTTTCAGAGTGTCATTACTCTCTGTAGTGGTACGGTTCATATCTAAAGAGAGGAGTTTTTCCAGAGTGTCATTACTCTCTGTAGTGGTACGGTTCATAACTAAAGAGAGCGCTTCATGTTCACTTTCATGTTCACTGTCCTTACTTTGTCTCAGTCCTGATGTGTAAACATAGACACACACATGATAAAAAGATGGAACACACTGTATGTAAATGACAAACATACAGATGTAGCCTACTCTGTGATACAACGTTTTGTTTGTTACATACTGTCTGACAAGCTTGTGGGACTCAGCTGTCACAGACAGTTTCTGAGCTGTTTGGCTTTTTCTCTGAGGAAAACCTGCAATTTGCAGACAGCCAGCCTACGCACTGCACAGCCAGCCTCAATACATTGTCCCCAGACACCACAGTGATGGTGATTATAATCTTTAATAGCGGTGCATTGCAGTTGACCATTATTGCGTTATTTCAGGGGGGGGGGGGGGGGGGGGGGTGAATATTTGCATTACCAAAGATGTCAGTTGGATTCTTTTCTCTCTAATTCAACCAATTTTCCCCATGACAGAGCAGGGGTCCATTTTGATCGTTTCCAAACAACTCTGTGGAGGTATTGAGAATGTAAGAGCCGCCTCCCATCTCATGACTTTTTGCATTCCAAAGTAATGTACACTGGGTTAAATGACCTATTGAAATATTCATGTATTCAGCCCAGCTCTATGTGAGCGTTTACACCTACACAGAGCTGGTGACAGCCAGACTGTTTGTTTTACAATCAGCTCTCTCCCTCAGGAGAGACGTGCTAAAGGCAGGAATTGAAATCTGAAAAAGCAACATTAAGAAGGGCTTTTTCCTCTCACGATGAGTGTGTGATTGAAGGCTAGAAGGCTGAGGCTGGGCTGTTAAGGATGGAGCCAGGGGATAATGAATACAATACAGGTGCTGGGGTTTAGCTCAGGTTATGATGAGGTGTCAAAAAACCACATTACAATGGCAGGGGGTTCTCTCCCCTTCTTTCTCTCTGCAACACACAGGCACACACAGATACACACAGCCATGTAGGAACATAGACACACACACACACACACACACACACACACACACACACACACACACACACACACACACACACACAGCTAAGCATGTTGTCTTTCACACACACTCTCTCTCTTCTCACTCTCTCTGCTGGGTCAGCAAAATAATGTTGAAGTGATACAGAGCAGTGCATTGCGGAGGTGCATGATTTGTAATAAATAAATTAATCAATTCTGTGAAATATCACAGTATGTCATTTGGCCGTCATGTACAATTAAGAATTTTCTCTTTAAAACGAGGGCTATAATATCTTAATATGTCCCAGTTACTTGCATTTCTGACAATCAATGTAGCAAAAGTAGATCATCCATCACTACGTTTCAGATGATACAGGACAGCTATGGTGTGGTGCAAGTTATGATGTCTGCATCACTAGCCAGCATCCTCTTAGCTTGTCTTTGTTGTGTTGTGTTGAGGATGGGGTTGTTTCACATGCTGTTTCTGTCTTTGATGTGTTGAGGATGGAGGTTGTTTCTGTCTTTGTTGTGTTGAGGATGGGGCTGTTTCTGTCTTTGATGTGTTGAGGATGGAGGTTGTTTCACATGCTGTTTCTGTCTTTGATGTGTTGAGGATGGAGGTTGTTTCTGTCTTTGTTGTGTTGAGGATGGGGCTGTTTCTGTCTTTGATGTGTTGAGGATGGAGGTTGTTTCACATGCTGTTTCTGTCTTTGATGTGTTGAGGATGGAGGTTGTTTCACATGCTGTTTCTGTCTTTGTTGTGATGAGGATGGAGGTTGTTTCTGTCTTTGTTGTGTTGAGGATGGAGGTTGTTTAACATGCTGTTTCTGTCTTTGATGTGTTGAGGATGGGGTTGTTTAACATGATGTTTCTGTCTTTGTTGTGTTGAGGATGGAGGTTGTTTAACATGCTGTTTCTGTCTTTGATGTGTTGAGGATGGGGTTGTTTAACATGATGTTTCTGTCTTTGTTGTGTTGAGGATGAGGTTGTTTCTGTCTTTGTTGTGTTGAGGATGGGGTTGTTTAACATGATGTTTCTGTCTTTGTTGTGTTGAGGATGGAGGTTGTTTAACATAATGTTTCTGTCTTTGTTGTGTTGAGGATGGAGGTTGTTTAACATGATGTTTCTGTCTTTGTTGTGTTAAGGATGGAGGTTGTTTAACATGATGTTTCTGTCTTTGTTGTGTTGAGGATGGAGGTTGTTTAACATGATGTTTCTGTCTTTGTTGTGTTGAGGATGGAGGTTGTTTCTGTCTTTGTTGTGTTGAGGATGAGGTTGTTTAACATTATGTTTCTGTCTTTGTTGTGTTGAGGATGGAGGTTGTTTAACATGATGTTTCTGTCTTTGTTGTGTTGAGGATGGAGGTTGTTTAACATGATGTTTCTGTCTTTGTTGTGTTGAGGATGGAGGTTGTTTAACATTATGTTTCTGTCTTTGTTGTGTTGAGGATGGAGGTTGTTTCTGTCTTTGTTGTGTTGAGGATGGAGGTTGTTTAACATGATGTTTCTGTCTTTGTTGTGTTGAGGATGGAGGTTGTTTCTGTCTTTGTTGTGTTGAGGATGAGGTTGTTTAACATGATGTTTCTGTCTTTGTTGTGTTGAGGATGGAGGTTGTTTAACATGATGTTTCTGTCTTTGTTGTGTTGAGGATGGAGGTTGTTTAACATGATGTTTCTGTCTTTGTTGTGTTGAGGATGGAGGTTGTTTCTGTCTTTGTTGTGTTGAGGATGAGGTTGTTTCTGTCTTTGTTGTGTTGAGGATGGGGTTGTTTAACATGATGTTTCTGTCTTTGTTGTGTTGAGGATGGAGGTTGTTTAACATGATGTTTCTGTCTTTGTTGTGTTGAGGATGGAGGTTGTTTCTGTCTTTGTTGTGTTGAGGATGAGGTTGTTTCTGTCTTTGTTGTGTTGAGGATGGAGGTTGTTTAACATTATGTTTCTGTCTTTGTTGTGTTGAGGATGGAGGTTGATTCTGTCTTTGTTGTGTTGAGGATGGGGTTGTTTAACATGCTGGGTGGTGAGCAGGGAACCTGAGGAGAGAGAGAGGCTCTATCTCAATTGCTTAAAATCCTTTCTCTTTTCTTCTGGTCAGTTCTTTCAGAACCGAACAGAGAGAGCATGCTGCGGTAAGGTGTGTGGTACTGTGTGTGGTATAGTGTGTGCAGTACAGGTGGTGCAGTACTGGGTGTGGTATAGTGTGTGATATAGTGTGTGCAGTACAGGTGGTGCAGTACTGGGTGTGGTATAGTGTGTGATATAGTGTGTGCAGTACAGGTGGTGCAGTACTGGGTGTGGTATAGTGTGTGCAGTACAGGTGGTGCAGTACTGGGTGTGGTATAGTGTGTGATATAGTGTGTGCAGTACTGGGTGTGGTATGGGTGGTGGATGCTTTGTTCTGTAACAGCAGCGGCTCTCTTGCTAAGGACACTGGGAGTGTCAGAGGGAGTTCCAAGCTGTCAGGCTATTAATCCATCTACAGGGGCCAGGGAAGACTAACAACATGTTGACTACCCTAACAGAAGAGACTAACAGCATGTTGACTACCCTAACAGAAGAGACTAACAGCATGTTGACTACCCTAACAGAAGAGACTAACAGCATGTTGACTACCCTAACAGAAGAGACTAACAGAAGAGACTAACAGCATGTTGACGACCCTAACAGAAGAGACTAACAGCATGTTGACTACCCTGGCAGAAGAGACTAACAGCATGTTGACTACCCTAACAGAAGAGACTAACAGTATGTTGACTACCCTAACATAAGAGACTAACAGCATGTTGACTACCCTAACAGAAGAGACTAACAGAAGAGACTAACAGCATGTTGACGACCCTAACAGAAGAGACTAACAGCATGTTGACTACCCTGACAGAAGAGACTAACAGCATGTTGACTACCCTAACAGAAGAGACTAACATTATGTTGACTACCCTGACAGAAGAGACTAACAGCATGTTGACTACCCTAACAGAAGAGACTAACAGCATGTTGACTACCCTCTTTTTCTGAAAGAGCTGCAAAACCTGGACCCGTACAAATCAGCTGGGCTTAACAATCTGGACCCTCTATTTCTGAAACTATCCGCCGCCATTGTCGCAACCCCTATTACCAGACTGTTCAACCTCTCTTTCATATCGTCTGAGATCCCCAAGGATTGGAAAGCTGCCGCAGTCATCCCCCTCTTCAAAGGGGGAGACACCCTGGACCCAAACTGTTACAGACCTATATCCATCCTGCCCTGCCTATCTAAGGTCTTCGAAAGCCAAGTCAACAAACAGGTCCCTGACCATCTCGAATCCCACCGTACCTTCTCCGCTGTGCAATCTGGTTTCCAAGCCGGTCACGGGTGCACCTCAGCCACGCTCAAGGTACTAAACGATATCATAACCGCCATCGATAAAAGACAGTACTGTGCAGCCGTCTTCATCGACCTTGCCAAGGCTTTCGACTCTGTCAATCACCATATTCTTATCGGCAGACTCAGTAGCCTCGGTTTTTCGGATGACTGCCTTGCCTGGTTCACCAATTACTTTGCAGACAGATTTCAGTGTGTCAAATCAGAGGGCATGCTGTCCGGTCCTCTGGCAGTCTCTATGGGGGTGTAACAGGGTTCAATCCTCGGGCTGACTCTTTTCTCTGTATATATCAATGATGTTGCTCTTGCTGCGGGCGATTCCCTGATCCACTTCTACGCAGATGACACCATTCTATATACTTCCGGCCCGTCCTTGGACACTGTGCTATCTAACCTCCAAACGAGCTTCAACGCCATACAACACTCCTTCCGTGGCCTCCAACTGCTCTTAAACGCTAGTAAAACCAAATGCATGCTTTTCAACCGTTCGCTGCCTGCACCCGCACGCCTGACCAGCATCACCACCCTGGATGGTTCCGACCTTGAATATGTGGACATCTATAAGTACCTAGGTGTCTGGCTAGACTGCAAACTCTCCTTCCAGACTCATATCAAACATCTCCAATCGAAAATCAAATCAAGAGTCGGCTTTCTATTCCGCAACAAAGCCTCCTTCACTCACGCCGCCAAACTTACCCTAGTAAAACTGACTATCCTACCGATCCTCGACTTCGGCGATGTCATCTACAAAATTGCTTCCAACACTCTACTCAGCAAACTGGATGCAGTTTATCACAGTGCCATCCGTTTTGTCACTAAAGCACCTTATACCACCCACCACTGCGACCTGTATGCTCTAGTCGGCTGGCCCTCGCTACATATTCGTCGCCAGACCCACTGGCTCCAGGTCATCTACAAGTCCTTGCTAGGTAAAGCTCCGCCTTATCTCAGTTCACTGGTCACGATGGCAACACCCATCCGTAGCACGCGCTCCAGCAGGTGTATCTCACTGATCATCCCTAAAGCCAACACCTCATTTGGCCGCCTTTCGTTCCAGTTCTCTGCTGCCTGTGACTGGAACGAATTGCAAAAATCGCTGAAGTTGGAGACTTTTATCTCCCTCACCAACTTCAAACATCTGCTATCTGAGCAGCTAACCAAGCGCTGCAGCTGTACATAGTCTATCGGTAAACAGCCCACCAATTTTTACCTACCTCATCCCCACACTGTTTTTATTTATTTACTTTTCTGCTCTTTTGCACACCAATATCTCTACCTGTACAGGACCATCTGATCATTTATCACTCCAGTGTTGTTAATCTGCAAAATTGTAATTATTCGCCTACCTCCTCATGCCTTTTGCACACAATGTATATAGACTCCCCTTTTTTTTCTACTGTGTTACTGACTTGTTAATTGTTTACTCCATGTGTAACTCTGTGTTGTCTGTTCACACTGCTATGCTTTATCTTGGCCAGGTCGCAGTTGCAAATGAGAACTTGTTCTCAACTAGCCTACCTGGTTAAATAAAGGTGTTCTCAACTAGCCTACCTGGTTAAATAAAGGTGTTCTCAACTAGCCTACCTGGTTAAATAAAGGTGTTCTCAACTAGCCTACCTGGTTAAATAAAGGTGTTCTCAACTAGCCAACCTGGTTAAATAAAGGTGTTCTCAACTAGCCTACCTGGTTAAATAAAGGTGTTCTCAACTAGCCAACCTGGTTAAATAAAGGTGTTCTCAACTAGCCTACCTGGTTAAATAAAGGTGAAATAAAAATTAAAATTAAAATAACAGAAGAGACTAACAGCATGTTGACTACCCTAACAGAAGAGACTAACAGAAGAGACTAACAGCATGTTGACTACCCTAACAGAAGAGACTAACAGCATGTTGACTACCCTGACAGAAGAGACTAACAGCATGTTGACTACCCTGACAGAAGAGACTAACAGCATGTTGACTACCCTAACAGAAGAGACTAACAGAAGAGACTAACAGCATGTTGACTACCCTAACAGAAGAGACTAACAGCATGTTGACTACCCTAACAGAAGAGACTAACAGAAGAGACTAACAGCATGTTGACTACCCTAACAGAAGAGACTAACAGCATGTTGACTACCCTAACAGAAGAGACTAACAGAAGAGACTAACAGCATGTTGACTACCCTAACAGAAGAGACTAACAGCATGTTGACTACCCTGACAGAAGAGACTAACAGCATGTTGACTACCCTGACAGAAGAGACTAACAGCATGTTGACTACCCTAACAGAAGAGACTAACAGAAGAGACTAACAGCATGTTGACTACCCTGACAGAAGAGACTAACAGCATGTTGACTACCCTGACAGAAGAGACTAACAGCATGTTGACTACCCTAACAGAAGAGACTAACAGCATGTTGACTACCCTAACAGAAGAGACTAACAGCATGTTGACTACCCTAACAGAAGAGACTAACATCATGTTGACTACCCTAACAGAAGAGACTAACAGCATGTTGACTACCCTAACAGAAGAGACTAACAGCATGTTGACTACCCTGACAGAAGAGACTAACAGCATGTTGACTACCCTAACAGAAGAGACTAACAGCATGTTGACTACCCTAACAGAAGAGACTAACAGCATGTTGACTACCCTAACAGAAGAGACTAACAGCATGTTGACTACCCTGACAGAAGAGACTAACAGCATGTTGACTACCCTAACAGAAGAGACTAACAGCATGTTGACTACCCTAACAGAAGAGACTAACAGCATGTTGACGACCCTAACAGAAGAGACTAACAGCATGTTGACTACCCTAACAGAAGAGACTAACAGCATGTTGACTACCCTGACAGAAGAGACTAACAGCATGTTGACTACCCTGACAGAAGAGACTAACAGCATGTTGACTACCCTGACAGAAGAGACTAACAGCATGTTGACTACCCTGACAGAAGAGACTAACAGCATGTTGACTACCCTGACAGAAGAGACTAACAGCATGTTGACTACCCTAACAGAAGAGACTAACAGCATGTTGACTACCCTGACAGAAGAGACTAACAGCATGTTGACTACCCTGACAGAAGAGACTAACAGCATGTTGACTACCCTAACAGAAGAGACTAACAGCATGTTGACTACCCTGACAGAAGAGACTAACAACATGTTGACTACCCTAACAGAAGAGACTAACAGCATGTTGACTACCCTGACAGAAGAGACTAACAGCATGTTGACTACCCTAACAGAAGAGACTAACAGCATGTTGACTACCCTAACAGAAGAGACTAACAGCATGTTGACTACCCTGACAGAAGAGACTAACAGAAGAGACTAACAGCATGTTGACTACCCTAACAGAAGAGACTAACAGCATGTTGACTACCCTGACAGAAGAGACTAACAGCATGTTGACTACCCTAACAAAAGAGACTAACAGAAGAGACTAATAAAACTATAACAGACTACAAAGGGAAGCACAGCCGTGAGCTGCCCAGTGACACAAGCCTACCAGACGAGCTAAATTCATTCTATGCTCGCTTCGAGGCAAGCAACACTGAAACATGCATGAGAGCATCAGCTGTTCCGGAAAACTGTGTAATCACACTCTCCGTAGCAGGGCCAGACAGATTACCAGGATGTGTACTCCGATCAAGCGTTGGCTAACTGGCATGTGTCTTCACTGACATTTTCAACCTGTCCCTGAGTCTGTAATACCAACATGTTTCAAGCAGACACCACAGTCCCTGTCCCCAAGAACACTAAGGTAACCTGTCTAAATGACTACCGACCCGTAGCACTCATGTCTGTAGCCATGAAGTATTTTGTAAGGCTGGTCATGGCTCACGTCAACACCATTATCCCAGAAACCCGAGACTCACCCCAATTTGCATACTGCCCCAACAGATCCACAGATGATGCAATCTCTATTGCACTCCACACTGCCCTTTCCCACCTGGACAAAAGGAGCACCTATGTGAGAATGCTGTTCATTGACTACAGCTCAGTGGTCAACGTCATAGTGCCCTCAAAGCTCATTACTAAGCTAAGGACCCTGAGACTAAACTTCTGCAACTCAATCCCGGACTTCCTGACGGGCCGCCCCCAAGTGGTAAGGGTAGGAAACAACACATCCGCCATGCTGATCCTTAACACAGGGCCCCTCACTGGTGCGTGCTCAGTCCCCTCCTGTACTCCCTGTTCACCAATGACTGCACAACTCCAACACCATCATTAAGTTTTCTGATGACACAACAGTGGTAGGCCTGATCAACGACGAGACGGCCTATAGGGAGGAGATCAGAGACCTGGCTGTGTTGTGCCAGGACAACAACCTCTCCCTCAACGTGATCAAGACAAAGGAGATGATTGTGGACAACAGGAAAAGGAGGACCAAGCACGCCCCCATTCTCAACGACGGTGCTGCAGTAGAGCAGGTTGAGAGATTCAAGTTCCTTGGTGTCATGTTAACCAAATTAGTATTGTTTTGTTTTCCATAAATTATACAGATCTGTATTAATTCCATTGTTAACTTGCTTTTTACATGAATCACAATTAATTATCCAATTTGATTCATCTAAAATTGGGGGAAAGGGCAACATTTTGTTGGTCTCTTGTGTCAGCTTGAACATAGCTGATTTGGGGCGTGCTCAGCACGACATATTGATTTGGAGCGTTCAGTTAGAAATAGGTAGAACAAACATGACTCTCTGACATGTAGAATAAGGAATCATATCAACTCTATTCATGGCATTTCTATCTGCATTGTTCAATAACGTTTGGCAACTGAACATGGCCTTGGTTCTGGGTGCTGAGATTAGACATAGAGCATAAACAATAAGTATTTGTATCATTTCATAAGTGTAAATATACATGAATATAAAAAATATATATTGCGCTTGATATTCTAAAATCATCACAGTATTGCTGTTAATTTTGCTTTTCTTATTTTCTTTCATTTCATTCTAACTACTAAATCTAAACTATGTTGTTTCTGTCAGACATTAAAGGGCCTAAATAGTATTGATAAATTCTGTATTTTTGTGACAGTGATGAGATTCATGCTTAAAATAGCTTGTCCCTCCTGGATAAATATTACAGGAAATGAAATCTCCTGCAGGAGATGAAAACTAAAGAACAGTGTATTGAAATAAATTCTAAAAACTAAACTAAAAATATATTTTTTGGGGGGGATACTCAGATTCCATTTCCATCATTGTAGCACTGTGCCCATTTTAACACACATTTGATTATCATACCCGATGTTATTTTAAAACACTTATTTTGAAATTAACATTTGGAATAATGAAACACTACTTAAATGCAAATTCTGAGCAATTGAAAACATTAACGAATTAGAGGAAATCCACTCAGTGTGTGTTTGTGTGCGTGCAAGCGTGCGCACATGAATCCTCATGCATGTGTGCCTGTGTGTACATACGTGTGTGTGTGCGTGCATCCTCGTGTCTGCGTGTGTGGTTTTTGGAATTTGTTAGCTCACTAAATCCTATATTAAATCAGATAGCTGGGTCCACTCTCTCCTTGTGTTTCCTATCTGTTTTTTAGTAAAGCTGAGTGTTCTGGTCTCTGTGTTCTAGTAAAACTGAGTGTTCTGGTCTCTGTGTTCTAGTAAAGCTGAGTGTTCTGGTCTCTGTGTTCTAGTAAAGCTGAGTGTTCTGGTCTCTGCGTTCTAGTAAAGCTGAGTGTTCTGGTCTCTGTGTTCTAGTAAAGCTGAGTGTTCTGGTCTCTGCGTTCTAGTAAAGCTGAGTGTTCTGGTCTCTGTGTTCTGGTCTCTGTGTTCTAGTAAAGCTGAGTGTTCTGGTCTCTGTGTTCTAGTAAAGCTGAGTGTTCTGCCAGTCAGCCACGTGCTTCCTAGGCACCGCGACAGGCTCGGGTGATTCAGTCTTTTCTCAGTGCCATCCCCACAGTGCAGCAATGTGCTCGGCTGCCCGGCTCGCTCCACACAACACAAAGACACTGGAGGCTCACAGACGTTCTGCCTTTCAGATTAAAGACAATTAGACAACACTCCTTCTGGTTACATCCCCACAGCATTTTCCTGTTGTACGGTTTTCCAATATTTCAACCCCATTGCTGTTGCAACCACATTTTTGGAATTTGTTTGTAATTCACACATTTAAATGTGTGTGTGTGTGTGTGTGTGTGTGTGTGTGTGTGTGTGTGTGTGTGTGTGTGTGTGTGTGTGTGTGTGTGTGTGTGTGTGTGTGTGTGTGTGTGTGTGTGTGTGTGTGTTTAGTGCATGGCTTCATAGGCTGATTATTCAGACTATCAGTCAAGGCATTTAATAGTACTAGCCACTGGGTAAAGCCACGATGAGTGAATGAATTGCTTGTCCAGCTTAAATATTTGCTCAACCATTACAGTAGTGTTCATCTCAGTCTGGAGTGAAACAGCTATTTGACAATTTACCATAATCCTGGTACCTCTCTTTCTCATAGCAGACATATAATGAAAGTTCATTTTGGGGTTTTCTAATTCACATTATACATATCAGTTCCAGTGTGTTTAATTCAAGACCTAATTTACATTGTTAAGACACATAACAGTTGTCACTGGGTAAAGCCACATTGAAGTAATTGCTTGTCAAGATAAAATATTTGCTAAGCCTTTATAAATTATAGAATAGTGCATTAGTCTGTGTTAATGTTTGGATTGAAACAGTCATGTGCCATTTAATTGACCCTAAACCTAGAACCTGGCTTTCTCATAGCAGACACAGATTCTAATGGAAACAGTCATGTGCCATTTAATTGACCCTAAACCTAGAACCTGGCTTTCTCATAGCAGACACAGATTCTAATGGAAACAGTCATGTGCCATTTAATTGATCCTAAACCTAGAACCTGGCTTTCTCATAGCAGACACAGATTCTAATGGAAACAGGGCAGCAGAGATGTAGCAGTTGTGACACAGTGGCTCTTAGTCATTGATGATGTATGATATTGACTCGTGTTGCCAGTAGAGGTGAGGTGACTACTGTATAATGGTGACTGGTGTATAATGTCGATGTGAAAGCCGATGTGTCAGGCTGCTGTTGCCTCATTGCACCTCTAAGGACCTGGTTTGATCTGTCTCTGTCCGGGAACGGATGAGCGTGTCTGCAGAGAGAAGGATGGAGGGAGGAGAGTCTGAGGGATGGATAGTTGGAACGGATGGATTGATGGAGGGGGGGCGGACAGAGACAGGGATGTATAAGAGGGAGGGATGTAGATAGGGAGGGATTGAGGAAGGGAGAGGGAGGGATTGAGGTAGGGAGGGATTGAGGAAGGGAGAGGTAGGGAAGGATTGAGGGAGGGAGGGAGCTGGTGCATGGGAGGTGCTGGTGCATGGGGATTTGAGATGACAAGTGGACTGGCAACAGGAAGAGGACAAGGCTACAGGAAGTGGACTGGTTATATTATATTGGCTGGGGTGGTTTGGTAGCCTACAGGAAGTGGACTGGTTATATTATATTGGCTGGGGTGGTGTGGTAGCCTACAGGAAGTGGACTGGTTATATTATATTGGCTGAGGTGGTGTGGTAGCCTACAGGAAGTGGACTGGTTATATTATATTGGCTGGGGTGGTGTGGTAGCCTACAGGAAGTGGACTGGTTATATTATATTGGCTGGGGTGGTGTGGTAGCCTACAGGAAGTGGACTGGTTACATTATATTGGCTGGGGTGATGTGGTAGCCTACAGGAAGTGGACTGGTTATAGTATATTGGCTGGGGTGGTGTGGTAGCCTACAGGAAGTGGACTGGTTATATTATATTGGCTGGGGTGGTGTGGTAGCCTACAGGAAGTGGACTGGTTATATTATATTGGCTGGGGTGGTGTGGTAGCCTACAGGAAGTGGACTGGTTATATTATATTGGCTGGGGTGGTGTGGTAGCCTACAGGAAGTGGACTGGTTATATTATATTGGCTGGGGTGGTGTGGTAGCCTACAGGAAGTGGACTGGTTATATTATATTGGCTGGGGTGGTGTGGTAGCCTACTTGAATGACATTCTACTATATCCTTTGGGGTTGTTGAGTGCAAGGCCCTCAACAACATGTTGATGAAGGTCAATAGAATGGCTATAGCTAGCATAGGACATATATAGCCATCCAAACCTTTATGTACTGTAACTACCTCCTCTTACCGTACTCCTCATGTAACCATCTCATCACAAGACTCAGATTGGCCAGCATGGGAATAATGGTGAAAGGACAGTAAATGACCTGACAATGACTCACTAGGAGAAAAACAAGAGGCTAGGGATATTACTAAGATATTTATAAAGGCTTAGATTACTGTTTACAGAATGTTCTCCCATCATGCAACAAGAATAACTGCAGTATGACTCATTGAAAATACAACCACACAGGGAAAGCAATTTGACTTGAATATATTCGCTAAACAAAAATGATCAGCTGCACTATAATCAATTACAGTGTGGAGAAGTAAAAATATAATCTTGGGTATTACAGTGTAGAGAAGTAAAAATATAATCCTGGGTATTACAGTATAGAGAAGTAAAAATATAATCCTGGGTATTACAGTGTGGAGAAGTAAAAATATAATCCTGGGTATTACAGTATAGAGAAGTAAAACTATAATCCTGGGTATTACAGTATAGAGAAGTAAAAATATAATCCTGGGTATTACAGAATAGAGAAGTAAAACTATAATCCTGGGTATTACAGTGTGGAGAAGTAAAAATGTAATCCTGGGTATTACAGTATAGAGAAGTAAAAATATAATCCTGGTCATTACAGAATAGAGAAGTAAAAATATAATCCTGGGTATTACAGTATAGAGAAGTAAAAATATAATCCTGGGTATTACAGAATAGAGAAGTAAAACTATAATCCTGGGTATTACAGTGTGGAGAAGTAAAACTATAATCCTGGGTATTACAGTGTGGAGAAGTAAAAATATAATCCTGGGTATTACAGTATAGAGAAGTAAAAATATAATCCTGGGTATTACAGAATAGAGAAGTAAAAATATAATCCTGGGTATTACAGTGTGGAGAAGTAAAAATATAATCCTGGGTATTACAGTGTAGAGAAGTAAAAATATAATCCTGGGTATTACAGTATAGAGAAGTAAAAATATAATCCTGGTTATTACAGTGTAGAGAAGTAAAAATATAATCCTGGGTATTACATTATAGAGAAGTAAAAATATAATCCTGGGTATTACAGTGTAGAGAAGTAAAAATATAATCCTGGGTATTACAGTGTAGAGAAGTAAAAATATAATCCTGGGTATTACATTGTACTCTTATAAAACTCACTGACACTGTTCAACTAACAAGCTTGTAAGCTAAAGTTGGCGGTCATTGGAGCTCATTGAAGGTGAATGATACAGCGAAATTCATTGAAACCCAATGATGCTCATGGTACTGGACCAAACTCCCTGAAACAATCATTCCAAGACCGATGCCTATTTTTTATCCTTGGCAGAAAATGCCCTGCTTGAAGTCCACAGCTCACTAGGAACAGCCGTCCTCCCCAGCTCAAGATCAAACGACGCCAGGCTAACTAACGCTTGTTGAATCGACGATGGCTGATCCTCCACATAGCAGGCGAATTCAGGTAAGTTCATTAGATGTTTATTTAAAAATATAGAGAACACAACCCAACCAAGCCGCACTGCTTCTTGACACAATGCCCACTAAACCAATGTGTTGGAGGAAACACCGTACACCTGGCGACTGTGTCAGTGTGCACTGCACCCGGCCCGCCACAGGAGTCGCTAGTGCGCGATGGGACAAGGACATCCCTGCCGGCCAAACCCGGACAGACAACGCTGGGCGAATTGTGCTCCGCCCCATGGGTCAAACCCAGAATCTCTAGTGGCACAGCTAGCACTGTGATGCAGTGCCTTAGACCACTGCGCCACTCAGTAGGCAGTTCAATAGGTGTTCAACTAGACTTTCTCTAGACAGGTAACAGGTAAGTAAGAATAGGCAACAGATGTAGATGCCCAACAACAGATAGTGTCTCTTTTCAACCCAATGACTCTTGAGCAGAGTGTCCTCAGAGTGTCCTCAAAGTGTCCCTGTGTAACAGCTAAACCAGAGTTCACGCATTTGGCCCGCACTTAACAAGATTTCTCATTCGCTAAACCAAATCAGGTTACTGAGTCCATATCCATTTAAAATGTCTGACTAATTAAGTAGACTTCCAATAATTCAAACCAACAGTGCATCTTTGATTGACAGGTTGTTTGTTTTGAAGTTTAAACTTGAAAGCAACATAATTGTTTGATGCTTTGCAACACAACATAGTAAAACGTAGTGTATCTAAAACATTGTCTCGTCTGATGTGTCTGATGTGGCAGGGCTTGCAAACCATTACAGACTACAAAGGGAAGCACAGCCGAGAGCTGCCCAGTGACACGAGCCTACCAGACGAGCTAAACTACTTCTATGCTCGCTTCGAGGCAAATAACACTGAAACATGCATGAGAGCATCAACTAATCCAGAAGACTGTGTGATCACTCTCTCCGCAGCCGATGTGAGTAAGACCTTTAAACAGGTCAACATGGCCGCAGGGCCAGACGGATTACCAGGATGTGTACTGTGAGCATTCACTGACCAACTGGCAAGTGTCTTCACTGACATTTTCAACCTCTCCCTGTCCAAGTCTGTAATACCAACATGTTTAAGCAGACCACCATAGTGCCTGTGCCCAAGAACACTAAAGTAACCTGCCTAAATGACTGTGCTTTGAAAGGAAGTGCTTTGAAAGGCTGGTCATGGCTCACAACACCATTATCCCAGAAACCCTAAACCCACTCTAATTTGCATACCGCCCCAACAGATCCACAGATCAAATCTCTATTGCACTCCACACTGCCCTTTCCAACCTGGACAAAAGGAAGACCTACGTGAGAATGCTGTTCATTGACTACAGCTCAGCATTCAACACCATAGTGCCCTCAAAGCTCATCAATAAGCTAAGGACCCTGGGACTAAACACCTCCCTCTGCAACTGGATCCCGGACTTCCTGACTGGCCGCCCCCCAGGTTCTAAGGGTAGGTAACAACACATCCGCCACGCTGATCCTCAACACGGGGGCACCACAGGAGTGCGTGCTCAGTTCCCTCCTGTACTCCCTGTTCACTCATGACTGCACGGCCAGGCACGACTCCAACACCATCATTAAGTTAGCCGATGACACAATAGTGATAACAACAACAACAACGATGAGACAGCCTATAGGCTGTAGGGAGGAGGTCAGAGACCTGGCCAAGTAGTGCCAGGACAACATCCTCTCCCTCAACATGATCAAGACAAAGGAGATGATTATGGACTACAGGAAAAAGAGGACCGAGCATGTCCCCATTCTCATCGACAGGGCTGCAGAGGAGCAGGTTGAGAGATTCAAGTTCCTTGGTGTCCACATTACCAACAAACTAACATGGTCCAAGCACACCAAGACAGTCGTGAAGAGGGTACGACAAAAACCTATTCCCCCTCAGGAGACAGAAAAGATTTGGCAATGATCCTCAGATCATCAAAAGGTTCTACAGCTGCACCATCGAGAGCATCCTGACTGGTTGCATCACTGCCTGATATGCTAACTGCTCGGCCTCCGACCTCAAGGCACTACAGAGGGTAGTGCGAACGGCCCAGTACATCCCTGGGGCCAAGCTTCCTGCCACCCAGGACCTCTATACCAGGTGATGTCAGAGGAAGGCCCTAATAATTGTCAGACTCTAGCCACCCTAGTCATAGACTGTTCTTTCTACCACACGGAAAGCAGTACCGGAGCGCCAAGTTTAGGAACCCCCCTTTTTTACACCACTGCTACTCGCTGTTGTTATTATCTATGCGTAGTCACTTTAATAACTCTACCTACATGTACATATTACCTCAACTAACCGGTGCCCCTGCACATTGACTCTGTACCGGTACCCCCTGTATTTAGTCTCGCTATTGTTATTTTACTGCTGTTCTTTAATGACTTGTTCCTTTATTTCTTATTCTTATCCGTATCTCTTTAACTGCATTGTTGGTTAGGGGTTCGTAAGTAAGCATTTCACTGTAAGGTCTACAACTTTTGTATTCGGCGCATGTGACTAATACAATTTTATTTGATTTGAAAAGGAATATTGTCTTTGTCCTTGGCTCTTTGTTCTTGATTATATGGCTCTGTAACGGCTGTTGGGAGGAGAGGACCAAGGTGCAGCGTGGTATGTGTCCATAAATGAACACGGAAATAACAAAGAGAACGACCGAAACAGTTCTGGCTGGTGCAGATACACAACAGAAAACAATCACCCACAACTCAAAATGGGAAAAACAGGCTACCTAAGTATGGTTCTCAATCAGAGACAACGATCGACAGCTGCCTCTGATTGGGAACCATACCAGGCCAAACACAGAAATACAAACATAGAAATCACAACATAGAATGGCCACCCCAACTCACGCCCTGACCAAACTAAAACAGAGACATGAAAAAGGAACTAAGGTCAGGACGTGACATGCTCATATTTAGCTGTGTACCGTAGTGCCCTGGTCTACAGCAGTACACAGTATAGGAAGGGGGTGCCATAGTCCAGCAGCAATACAGCATTTACACAAAAAAGAGCTTGAAAAATATGTATATAACTACAGTCAGTATATTATATAGCGTCGATCCATGATAATTGCGATGGTAGCAGTCCCTCATTAACATTGTTGCATTATGCTAATTGTGGCACTTGGTTGGTTACATAACCACAACAGAAGGGAGGAAGTGTTCTTCAGGCTCTAATGATTTGCTTCTTTCCTGTAAAATCCTTCCAAATAAAAAGGCTTAAGCAGCCTCACACACACCCCTGTTATACTACTGGCTGCATACCCAGAAAAGTAGATGCTTTAACTGTCATTTTTCGGTTATTTTCTAGAAATGTTTAAAAGTGGGAATGTTTGCGTCAAAGAAAGGTGGTCTTACTGTACTGTAAAAACCTGAGTACAGCCATAGCCCTGCAGTATGCATTCTACACAGGAGCCGAGGTAAAGTGGGGCTGGGACAAATGGTGAAAGTGTTTGTAATGTTAGTCTGGGAAGTGTCTGCTACTGTAGCTTTACTACACCTAATGTTCACAGTCAGATGTTGCCAGAGGGTGCCATGATACACAAACAAGAGTTCTGTCATCACCTGACATCAGAACACACACACACACCTAGACTATTCTCACCTTTTCCAGAATCACCCTCCAATCCCCTCTCCTCCAATCCCCTCTCCTCTAATCCCCTCTCCTCCAATCCCCTCTCCTCTAATCCCCTCTCCTCTAACCCCCTCTCCTCTAATCCCCTCTCCTCTAACCCCCTCTCCTCTAATCCCCTCTCCTCTAATCCCCTCTCCTCCAATCCCCTCTCCTCTAATCCCCTCTCCTCTAACCCCCTCTCCTCCAATCCCCTCTCCTCCTTTCCCCTCTCCTCTAACCCCCTCTCCTCTAATCCCCTCTCCTCCAATCCCCTCTCCTCTAACCCCCTCTCCTCCAATCCCCTCTCCTCTAATCCCCTCTCCTCTAATCCCCTCTCCTCCAATCCCCTCTCCTCTAACCCCCTCTCCTCTAATCCTCTCTCCTCCAATCCCCTCTCCTCTAATCCCATCTCCTCTAATCCCCTCTCCTCTAATCCCCTCTCCTCCAATCCCCTCTCCTCTAATCCCCTCTCCTCTAACCCCCTCTCCTCCAATCCCCTCTCCTCCTTTCCCCTCTCCTCTAATCCCCTCTCCTCTAACCCCCTCTCCTCCAATCCCCTCTCCTCCTTTCCCCTCTCCTCTAACCCCCTCTCCTCTAATCCCCTCTCCTCCAATCCCCTCTCCTCTAACCCCCTCTCCTCCAATCCCCTCTCCTCTAATCCCCTCTCCTCTAATCCCCTCTCCTCCAATCCCCTCTCCTCTAACCCCCTCTCCTCTAATCTTCTCTCCTCTAATCCCCTCTCCTCTAATCCCCTCTCCTCTAATCCCCTCACTTCTAATCCCCTCTCCTCTAACCTCTCCTCCAATCCCCTCTCCTCTAATCCCCTCTCCTCTAACCTATCCTCTAACCTCCTCTCCTCTAATCCCCTCACCTCTAATCCCCTCTCCTCTAACCTCCTGACCTCTAATCCCCTCACCTCTAATCCCCTCTCCTCTAACCTCCTCACCTCTAATCCCCTCACCTCTAATCCCCTCACCTCTAATCCCCTCTCCTCTAACCTCCTCTCCTCTAATCCCCTCTCCTCTAATCCCCTCTCCTCTAACCTCCTCTCCTCTAACCTCCTCTCCTCTAACCTCCTCTCCTCTAACCTCCTCTCCTCTAATCCCCTCTCCTCTAACCTCCTCTCCTCTAACCTCCTCTCCTCTAACCTCCTCTCCTCTAACCCCCTCTCCTCTAATCCCCTCATCTCTAACCTCCTCTCCTCTAATCCCCTCACCTCTAATCCCCTCTCCTCTAACCTCCTCTCCTCTAACCTCCTCTCCTCTAACCTCCTCTCCTCTAACCTCCTCTCCTCTAATCCCCTCACCTCTAACCTCCTCTCCTCTAACCTCCTCTCCTCTAATCCCCTCTCCTCTAACCTCCTCTCCTCTAACCTCCTCTCCTCTAACCTCCTCTCCTCTAACCCCCTCTCCTCTAATCCCCTCACCTCTAACCTCCTCTCCTCTAATCCCCTCACCTCTAATCCCCTCTCCTCTAACCTCCTCTCCTCTAACCTCCTCTCCTCTAACCTCCTCTCCTCTAACCTCCTCTCCTCTAATCCCCTCACCTCTAACCTCCTCTCCTCTAATCCCCTCACCTCTAATCCCCTCTCATCTAACCTCCTCTCCTCTAATCCCCTCTCCTCTTATCTCTTTATCACGAAGTCCACCGAAGTGGGCTCCTCTCCTTGTTCAGGCGGCTTTCGGCGGTCGACGTCACCGGCTTTCTAGCCATCGCTGCTCCATTTTTCATTGATCCATTTGTTTTGTCTTGTTCCCTGCACACCTGGTTTTCATTCCCCAATCACACTGCATGTATTTATTCATCTGTTCCCCCTCATGTCTTTGTGTGAAATTGTTTGTGTTACGTGTTTATTGTTTGACGCGCCAGACTGGTTTGCTTATACCGTGTTGTTCATGAAGATGTTTATTATTGTGACTGGTTTGCTTATACCGTGTTGTTCATGAAGATGTTTATTATTGTGACTGGTTTGCTTATACCGTGTTGTTCATGAAGATGTTTATTATTGTGACTGGTTTGCTTATACCGTGTTGTTCATGAAGATGTTTATTATTGTGACTGGTTTGCTTATACCGTGTTGTTCATGGAGATGTTTATTATTGTGACTGGTTTGCTTATACCGTGTTGTTCATGAAGATGTTTATTATTGTGACTGGTTTGCTTATACCGTGTTGTTCATGGAGATGTTTATTATTGTGACTGGTTTGCTTATACCGTGTTGTTCATGGAGATGTTTATTATTAAACATAAATTATTGTGACTGTTTTGCGCGTTTTGCACTTTTGCTCATTGGCTGGAGGTGTTGACGCAGTGGCGTCTGTCTGTTGGTTTCTCCTGCCTCAATAAAGTGTGCGCCTGTTCACAACTCTCCTGCACGCTCTCCTGCACCTGACTTCACTACCAGTAGAGCACAACTCTCTGCCCTCCTGCACCTGACTTCACTACCAGTAGAGCACAACTCTATGCTCTCCTGCACCTGACTTCTCTACCAGTAGAGCACAACTCTCTGCTCTCCTGCACCTGACTTCACTACCAGTAGAGCACAACTCTCTGCTCTCCTGCACCTGCCTTCTCTACCAGTAGAGCACAACTCTCTGCTCTCCTGCACCTGACTTCACTACCAGTAGAGCACAACTCTCTGCTCTCCTGCACCTGACTTCTCTACCAGTAGAGCACAACTCTCTGCTCTCCTGCACCTGACTTCACTACCAGTAGAGCACAACTCTCTGCTCTCCTGCACCTGACTTCACTACTAGTAGAGCACAACTCTCTGCTCTCCTGCACCTGACTTCACTACTAGTAGAGCACAACTCTCTGCTCTCCTGCACCTGACTTCTCTACCAGTACGCCACTTTTATATGTTTACATACCCTTCATTACTCATCTCATATGTATATACTGTACTCAATACCATCTACTGCATCTTGCCCATGCCGTTCTGTACCATCACTCATTCATATATTTTTATGTACATATTCTTCATCCCTTTACACTTGTTAGGTTAGATTACTCGTTAGGTTATTACTGCATTGTCGGAACTAGAAGCACAAGCATTTTGCTACACTCGCATTAACATCTGCTAACCATGTGTATGTGACAAATAAAATTTGACTTGATTTGAGTACGCACACACCTGACACTCTTTCTATATTCTATCTCTTTCCTCTCCTGTTCTATACTGTATTGATCTCTCTCTTCCCTTTTAAACTAACGCTTCATCTGAAAATAATTTCTGTGCTCACAGCATACTGAGCGCAGCGTGGAGCCTGGATAATGGGGACCTGTGTGGTGTTTCCTCTGTCTGTAGCAGACGGTCTGATAATGGTCATCTCAGCTTCCTGTAGCAGACTGTCTGATAATGGTCATCTCAGCTTCCTGTAGCAGACTGTCTGATAATGGTCATCTCAGCTTCCTGTAGCAGACTGTCTGATAATGGTCATCTCAGCTTCCTGTAGCAGACTGTCTGATAATGGTCATCTCAGCTTCCTGTAGCAGACTGTCTGATAATGGTCATCTCAGCTTCCTGTAGCAGACTGTCTGATAATGGTCATCTCAGCTTCCTGTAGCAGACGGTCTGATAATGGTCATCTCAGCTTCCTGTAGCAGACTGTCTGATAATGGTCATCTCAGCTTCCTGTAGCAGACGGTCTGATAATGGTCATCTCAGCTTCCTGTAGCAGACTGTCTGATAATGGACATCTTAGATTCCTGTAGCAGACTGTCTGATAATGGTCATCTTAGCTTCCTGTAGCAGACTGTCTGATAATGGTCATCTCAGCTTCCTGTTAGCAGACTGTCTGATAATGGTCATCTCAGCTTCCTGTAGCAGACTGTCTGATAATGGTCATCTCAGCTTCCTGTAGCAGACTGTCTGATAATGGTCATCTCAGCTTCCTGTAGCAGACTGTCTGATAATGGTCATCTCAGCTTCCTGTAGCAGACTGTCTGATAATGGTCATCTCAGCTTCCTGTAGCAGACTGTCTGATAATGGTCAGCTCAGCTTCCTGTAGCAGACTGTCTGATAATGGTCATCTCAGCTTCCTGTAGCAGACTGTCTGATAATGGTCATCTCAGCTTCCTGTAGCAGACTGTCTGATAATGGTCATCTCAGCTTCCTGTAGCAGACTGTCTGATAATGGTCATCTCAGCTTCCTGTAGCAGACTGTCTGATAATGGTCATCTCAGCTTCCTGTAGCAGACTGTCTGATAATGGTCATCTCCAAGAGGAAGTGATGCTGTACGGCCGTGTTATTTCAAATGTAGCTGATGTATAATACCGTTGTTAATCATGTCAATATCCGCCTCGCACACCTACAGCGTAAAGCAGCAGACAGACAGACAGACAGGCACTCTGCTTTGACAAGGACAGACATACAACACACACACACACACACTTGCATATGCGTACACACACACACACACACTCGCATATGCGTACACACACATGCTCATCAAATACGGAGGCTGCTAGGGGATTTCTACAGTAAGTAGATGCGGACGGAGTCAGAAAGTGTTTCATCTCCTCTCAACCCACACTGACTTACTGAGACAGAGAAGGAAAAGGCAGAGAGAGGTCTGCTGAGCTGCAGCAGTGAGGGTAATACGTGCAGAGCAGCTGCAGGAGACACACACAGCTTTAGTATTGACTGACACACACTGACATATCTCCTAATGGCTCCCTATTAGCCCTCATCAAACGTACTTAGTTTCAGTCACAAATACTGTGGCATCTCTGCCTGAGTAGATCTCTCTGTTGTCAGAATCCATAGAATACCTCTCATAGCACACACACTCACACAGGCCAGCATGCACCTTTCCTTTGTGTGGCTGGCTGTCAATCAAACCGCCTGTCCATATGAGACCCGACGGCCATTGAGCTCAGCCATATGTTGTTATGAGTAGCAGAACACTGCTCAACATAGGCATTCTTCCTACACGGTCTATCTAGAGGAATTTAGCTCAGATGCTACGGCAGGAATGTAGGATAAGTGAAGGGTTCATTATATGTGCTTTGATGCCCAGGATGGCGCCAGATCATTGTGATTGCGTACAGTGTGAAATTCCATTCTACCGCTTTGCAGTTCATGCCAAAATGGTAATCAATTTACTATTTGAGAAGACTTCACAATGCAAGCCTTGAATAATTGCAACTGCTTTCCTCCAAGCTGATGGAACAAGGTTGGCTCTGAAAACACACTATAAACCAGCTGATCAGTGCACTGCTGTCAAGGTATTTACCTTCATATTTTAGTAGAAGAGGAATCAGGTGTAGTAGCCATGATGAACAACTACAGAACTCTTTACAGGCAGACTGCTGCAGTCACTAGAATGAATAACATCTCTGGCAGACTGCTGTAGTCACTAGAATGAATAACATCTCTGGCAGACTGCTGTAGTCACTAGAATGAATAACATCTCTGGCAGACTGCTGTAGTCACTAGAATGAATAACATCTCTGGCAGACTGCTGTAGTCACTAGAATGAATAACATCTCTGTCAGACTGCTGTAGTCACTAGAATGAATAACATCTCTGTCAGACTGCTGTAGTCACTAGAATGAATAAACCCTCTGACATACTGCTGTAGTCACTAGAATGAATAACATCTCTGGCAGACTGCTGTAGTCACTAGAATGAATAACATATCTGGCAGACTGCTGTAGTCACTAGAATGAATAACATCTCTGGCAGACTGCTGTAGTCACTAGAATGAATAACATCTGGCAGACCTCTGTAGTCACTAGAATGAATAACATCTCTGGCAGACTGCTGTAGTCACTAGAATGAATAACATCTCTGGCAGACTGCTGTAGTCACTAGAATGAATAACATCTGGCAGATTGCTGTAGTCACTAGAATGAATATCATCTCTGGCAGACTGCTGTAGTCACTAGAATGAATAACATCTCTGTCAGACTGCTGTAGTCACTAGAATGAATAACATCTCTGGCAGACTGCTGTAGTCACTAGAATGAATAAACCCTCTGACATACTGCTGTAGTCACTAGAATGAATAACATCTCTGGCAGACTGCTGTAGTCACTAGAATGAATAACATCTGGCAGACTGCTGTAGTCACTAGAATGAATAACATCTCTGGCAGACTGCTGTAGTTCTCTAGAATGAATAACATCTGGCAGACTGCTGTAGTCACTAGATTGAATAACATATCTGGCAGACTGCTGTAGTCACTAGAATGAATAACATATCTGGCAGACTGCTGTAGTCACTAGAATGAATAACATCTCTGGCAGACTGCTGTAGTCACTAGAATGAATAACATCTCTGGCAGACTGCTGTAGTCACTAGAATGAATAACATCTCTGTCAGACTGCTGTAGTCACTAGAATGAATAACATCTCTGGCAGACTGCTGTAGTCACTAGAATGAATAAACCCTCTGACATACTGCTGTAGTCACTAGAATGAATAACATCTCTGGCAGACTGCTGTAGTCACTAGAATGAATAACATCTGGCAGACTGCTGTAGTCACTAGAATGAATAACATCTCTGGCAGACTGCTGTAGTTCTCTAGAATGAATAACATCTGGCAGACTGCTGTAGTCACTAGATTGAATAACATATCTGGCAGACTGCTGTAGTCACTAGAATGAATAACATATCTGGCAGACTGCTGTAGTCACTAGAATGAATAACATCTCTGGCAGACTGCTGTAGTCACTAGAATGAATAACATCTCTGGCAGACTGCTGTAGTCACTAGAATGAATAACATCTGGCAGACTGCTGTAGTCACTAGAATGAATAACATCTCTGGCAGACTGCTGTAGTCACTAGAATGAATAACATCTGGCAGACTGCTGTAGTCACTAGATTGAAAAACATATCTGGCAGACTGCTGTAGACACTAGAATGAATAACATATCTGGCAGACTGCTGTAGTCACTAGAATGAATAACATATCTGGCAGACTGCTGTAGTCACTAGAATGAATAACATATCTGGCAGACTGTTGTAGTCACTAGAATGAATAACATCTGGCAGATTGCTGTAGTCACTAGAATGAATAACATATCTGGCAGACTGCTGTAGTCACTATAATGAATAACATCTCTGGCAGACTGCTGTAGCCACTAGAATGAATAACATCTCTGGCAGGCTGCTGTAGTCACTAGAATGAATAACATCTCTGGCAGACTGCTGTAGTCACTAGAATGAATAACATCTCTGGCAGGCTGCTGTAGTCACTAGAATGAATAACATCTCTGGCAGACTGCTGTAGTCACTAGAATGAATAACATCTCTGGCAGACCTCTGTAGTCACTAGAATGAATAACATCTCTGGCAGACTGCTGTAGTCACTAGAATGAATAACATCTCTGGCAGACTGCTGTAGTCACTAGAATGAATAACATCTCTGTCAGACTGCTGTAGTCACTAGAATGAATAACATCTCTGTCAGACTGCTGTAGTCACTAGAATGAATAAACCCTCTGACATACTGCTGTAGTCACTAGAATGAATAACATCTCTGGCAGACTGCTGTAGTCACTAGAATGAATAACATCTGGCAGACTGCTGTAGTCACTAGAATGAATAACATCTCTGGCAGACTGCTGTAGTCACTAGAATGAATAACATCTGGCAGACTGCTGTAGTCACTAGATTGAAAAACATATCTGGCAGACTGCTGTAGTCACTAGAATGAATAACATATCTGGCAGACTGCTGTAGTCACTAGAATGAATAACATATCTGGCAGACTGCTGTAGTCACTAGAATGAATAACATATCTGGCAGACTGTTGTAGTCACTAGAATGAATAACATCCGGCAGATTGCTGTAGTCACTAGAATGAATAACATATCTGGCAGACTGCTGTAGTCACTAGAATGAATAACATCTCTGGCAGACTGCTGTAGCCACTAGAATGAATAACATCTCTGGCAGGCTGCTGTAGTCACTAGAATGAATAACATCTCTGGCAGACTGCTGTAGTCACTAGAATGAATAACATCTCTGGCAGGCTGCTGTAGTCACTAGAATGAATAACATCTCTGGCAGACTGCTGTAGTCACTAGAATGAATAACATCTCTGGCAGACCTCTGTAGTCACTAGAATGAATAACATCTCTGGCAGGCTGCTGTAGTCACTAGAATGAATAACATCTCTGGCAGGCTGCTGTAGTCACTAGAATGAATAACATCTCTGGCAGACTGCTGTAGTCACTAGAATGAATAACATCTCTGGCAGACTGCTGTAGTCACTAGAATGAATAACATCTCTGGCAGACTGCTGTAGTCACTAGAATGAATAACATATCTGGCAGACTGCTGTAGTCACTAGAATGAATAACATCTGGCAGACCGCTGTAGTCACTAGAATGAATAACATCTCTGGCAGACTGCTGTAGTCACTAGAATGAATAACATCTCTGGCAGACTGCTGTAGTCACTAGAATGAATAACATCTCTGGCAGACTGCTGTAGTCACTAGAATGAATAACATCTCTGGCAGACTGCTGTAGTCACTGGAATGAATAACATCTCTGGTTTACCTTCATTCATGGTTCGCTGCTTATTCATTAACATGAGTAACTTCACATATCCACGTTTGCATAAGCATTTCCAGGTCTTTAGAATAAGTCTATTGAACCATAACGCTGAGGAGCAGATGATGCTGAGGACAATGCATGTATTAACAGTGGAGGGAGGAGGATATATGGTGGGCTGGCAGACAGTGTGACAGACAGTCAGACAGACAGACACCCTGGGGCATGACATGAGGAGATTCTTAGACACACACACCCGCACACACACACACACACACACACACACACACACACACACACACACACACACACAAACACACCATCATTTTGATGGTTAAAGCCTGTATGCAAGAGGAGTGTGAACTAAAAGACAGTGGAAGTCTGCATTAACACCCAGTCAGAGCTTTCTTGTTTCCCATGTCAAAATGAATAATTCTATTGTCTACTACGTCTTAAGCCCAGAGTCTCCACTGAATCAGTATTTAAAGCTTTAAGGCATCTATCCCTCCTATTCCTCTCTCTCTCTCTCTTACCCCTCTCTCTCTCTCTCTCTCTCTCTCTCTCTCTCTCTCTCTCTCTCCCCCTCTCTCTTGCTCTCTTTCTCTCTTTTTTCTCCCCCTCTCTCTCACCTCTCTCTCTCCCCCCCCACTCTCTCTCCCCCCTCTCTCTCTCTCTCTCTCTCTCTCTCTCTCTCTCTCTCTCTCTCTCTTTCTTTAGGATTCTTATAATGTTATTGAGGGGGAAGCAGGACCTCCAATCAGAGCAAAGAAAAAGGAAGAGACCAATCCCAGGGCAGACAGAGGGATGAAGGGAAGGAATGGCTGGAGAGCGTTAGTCTAACCCTCCTCTCCTCCTTCTCCCCCCACCCCCTCATATTTCTCTTCTGGGTGGTACAACCTGGTAGATTACAAAACACCCCTCCCATGTGCCTCACTGCTCTCTGTACCAGGCTGGAGAGAGTGATCTGATTCTTCTGAAGCACATGTCAGAGAGGAGGAGGAGGGAGGGAATGAACCAGGAAGAGAGAGAGAGAGAGAGAGAGAAGGCAGCCTCCGGTTGACAGTACATGGAGGTCTGCAGGATCTCCAGGACCAGGAACCATCCCTGGCTGCTGCGCCTGGTGTGTGTTCCGCCTGCTGCTATCACAAGGGGTAAGTCTGAAGGGTGCTCACACACTCTGTCACATACTCGGTCTATATTTGTCTGTTCATTGTCCTGCTTCCCTCAGCTGCCGTAACTACCTAGCCTCATACATACATACACTCTGTGGTTTATTGCTGAGCTTGACTCACTCACAACACCTAACATGTCTTATTCTAAACAAGGTAACAGATACACCTGGATCATTTCAAATGGACAGACCTGAGAAGAGATCGTAAAACAGGCACTCCTTTTGATTAGTTTGGCATCACCTGAGGGTCAAAGTTGGACCTTCGTCTTCTTAAGTTCTTCAGTCTCTTCCTTCCTTTGTCTTTGTTTCCACAGCTCGGTAGAACACAGAGCACCTCTTTCTTTTTGGAAAGATAGGAAGGAGCATCGCTAAGAACGAAACACGGCACTGATAGAGAGAGGCGCTTTTGCTGCATGTAATCAGTTTCATACAGTGTCTGACATGTTGTCATGGAATCCTTAGTTAAAATCCCCTGGAGACAAAGAGCTGCTTGAAGAGCCCAGAGCAAAGAGGGACGCCTGTGTGTTTCATTTACATCCTGTAATGGGATCAATGCTGAGAGACACACAGTCGCTGGTACACAATCAGCCTTTCACATCACACCAGCCTCCACACAGACACCTCACTCTGAAGTATCCGCCCATTTAGCTGCCCTGCCCAAAACCACCAAGTCATTTTTCTCCTAGGCATGCAGGCACAGCCCCATGTATGGTGGGCCAGTGGGTTTTTATGTGTCTCCAGCGAAGACCAGAGAGAAAGAGGGGGGGGGTGTTGTGTTGTGGAGGGATTGGTTGGTTGGTTAACCCTGTAGATTCAGGAGCCAGAGCGTGCTGCATTAGATGGAGTGGGAGGACATTTCTGTAGCGGGAGGACGAGTCACCCCTAACATGTCCCTATTAGAGGCGCTCCTGTGTCTGTGTGGCTCAATTGATAGAGAATGGCACTTACAATGCCAGGATCATGGGTTCAATTCCTACTGGAGACATACAAAAATGTATGCACGCCATAAATGACTGTAATCTACTTTGGATAAAAGCATCAGCCATATTGGACTGGTGTGACCGGTCCTGGCCAGTGTGACTATGGCAGCCATGTTACAGAGTTGATGGGCCTTGACAGCTGACTGCTGGTGACTCCAGTGATAGACAGTCATGGTGGAGAGGGGATGTGATGGAGAGGGGATGTGATGGAGAGGGGATGGGGTGGAGAGGGGATGTGATGGAGAGGGGATGTGATGGAGAGGGGATGTGATGGAGAGGGGATGTGATGGAGAGGGGATGTGGTGGGGATGTGGTGGAGAGGGGATGTGATGGAGAGGGGATGTGATGGAGAGGGGATGTGATGGAGAGGGGATGTGGTGGAGAGGGGATGTGGTGGAAAGGGGATGTGGTGGAGAGGGGATGTGGTGGAAAGGGGATGTGATGGAGAGGGGATGTGATGAAGAGGGGATGTGTTGGAGAGGGGATGTGATGGAGAGAGACACAGTCGCTGGAGAGGGGATGTGATGAAGAGGGGATGTGGTGGAGAGGGGATGTGGTGGAGAGGGGATGTGGTGGAGAGGGGATGTGATGAATAGGGGATGTGTTGGAGAGGGGATGTGATGGAGAGGGGATGTGATGGAGAGGGGATTTGATGGAGAGGGGATGTGGTGGAGAGGGGATGTGGTGGAGAGGGGATGTGGTGGAGAGGGGATGTGATGGAGAGGAGATGTGATGGAGAGGAGATGTGATGGAGAGGGGATGTGGTGGAGAGGGGATGTGATGGAGAGGAGATGTGATGGAGAGGGGATGTGATGGAGAGGGGATGTGGTGGTGGAGATGAGGATGAATTGGAGTTGAGGATGTAACTCTAAATTGGATAACTGTGCTATGGCATGAACCTCCCTGTCTCCTGACACTGCTTCTTGTAGGATTTGTCCTCAGCAGATTAATACGTGTGTGTGTGTGTGTGTGTGTGTGTGTACTAGTGTTTCTGGATGTCTGTCACAGTCAGAGGGAGATCTCCTTAGATGGCTCAGGAGGAGCAGGTAGATGAGCCGCCATGCAGCCCCGGGAGCCCCACCCCACAGGTTGCCTAGGAGGGGTTGCCTAGGAGGGGTTGTCGAGGAGGGGTGCTATGTGTGACATTTGGAGCTCCTTCCTGTCTCTCCGATCTTTACACACACATCTATTTCTCCCTTCCATTTTCATCTGAGAAAGAGGTTGACTTTCTCAGACGTTTCTCCTGTTTAGCCAGCACCCAGTCCTTTAGTGTTTTATATGAATTGCCCAGAGGGGATGTATAAGGATATAGTGCTATTAGATGTTTTTAGCCAAAATACATTGGGTCAGTTGAGTTTTCAGGCCCTGAAGCTTTTACTTATGCATTTTGATCAAAGGGAGTGGGAATTTGAATAGATATCAAAACCCACAGTCTACGAAGCATTTCAAAAAATATATATCTGATTAAACAACAAATGACTAGATTATATAGCAACCCCTTACAGCTATAAACAATTACCAATACCAATGTAGACACATGAATCCATATGGGTGTAAGTGTCAGGCTGGGCAATATAAGAGCCTTTATTTAGCTACCCCCAAATGATTGATTTTATATAGAGAGACAAATCAATTAAAACCAATATATGGATTACAGAAAATGACGACTCAATTTGATCAATCTGACATTAGAATCATCTGTCATTACATCTGTCATTACTCCCTACAACAAATGATATGATGTCCACGAACAATGTATATGCATACAGGTATGTTTGGCAAAATAATATGATAATTCTGCACTAACGAATACAGCTGGTACTTTTATAGAATGGTATGAATAATGATTCTGTAGAGAGAATGTGTAAGAACTCTTTGACTTGTAGTATTACTGTGTACCATAGTCCCCTTGGTTCTTCATCCTGCTGTCAGAGGACGTATGCATTCTTCTGACCAGATGGATACATCCTAACAAAACCACATGCCATAGCTTTGTGTTACTAGACGTGTGTATTCTAGACATAATAGTATATCTGAAAAGGGATACTAAGTATTATAAAAGAAGAAATTATTCAAGCGTCACATGCAGTTATCATAATTCTGGGATCTTTACTGTAATTGGATGAAATTCAACTGCACTTAAATGCTTTGGCATCCCTCTCATCCACTCAGCCCTGCGCCCTGCAACAGATATCAGCCTCATTCTGGCTATGCAGAGTTTGTCCTTGTAATGCATTTATGTGCATAGCACCCAGTCATGCAGTCTGTGAAGGGCTTGGGCTTGCCGCTATATGCTGGAAAATCCTTGGGTGTGGTGACATTGCTCACGTTGTCCTGAGGACATGGGACAGTAGATTTACCACACAAATAGCCAGCGACATAACACATTGTAAGTGTACTATAATACATTATCAAGTATTATATGTATGTACTTCATAGGAAGTGGTATCACTGTAGCCGTAGCCTTTTCCATACTCTAGCAGGCCTGTCTGGGTACTGTCATGGTTTGGCCATTCATTCACCAGGGAAATACGGCGTTTCTCAAATGCTCTTCCTTTTCCTCACAATTTCTGTCTTGTTCATATGAGCTCATATATATAGTTAGACTGTCTTGTTCATATGAGCTCATATATATATAGTTAGACTCTTGTTCATATGAGCTCATATATATATATAGTTAGACTGGCTTGTTCATATGAGCTCATATATATATAGTTAGACTGTCTTGTTCATATGAGCTCATATATATATAGTTAGACTGTCTTGTTCATATGAGCTCATATATATATAGTTAGACTGTCTTGTTCATATGAGCTCATATATATATAGTTAGACTCTTGTTCATATGAGCTCATATATATATATATATAGTTAGACTGTCTTGTTCATATGAGCTCATATATATATAGTTAGACTGTCTTGTTCATATGAGCTCATATATATATAGTTAGACTGTCTTGTTCATATGAGCTCATATATATATAGTTAGACTGTCTTGTTCATATGAGCTCATATATATATAGTTAGACTCTTGTTCATATGAGCTCATATATATATATAGTTAGACTGTCTTGTTCATATGAGCTCATATATATATAGTTAGACTGTCTTGTTCATATGAGCTCATATATATATAGTTAGACTGTCTTGTTCATATGAGCTCATATATATATAGTTAGACTCTTGTTCATATGAGCTCATATATATATATAGTTAGACTGTCTTGTTCATATGAGCTCATATATATATAGTTAGACTGTCTTGTTCATATGAGCTCATATATATATAGTTAGACTGTCTTGTTCATATGAGCTCATATATATATAGTTAGACTGTCTTGTTCATATGAGCTCATATATATATAGTTAGACTGTCTTGTTCATATGAGCTCATATATATATAGTTAGACTGTCTTGTTCATATGAGCTCATATATATATAGTTAGACTCTTGTTCATATGAGCTCATATATATATATAGTTAGACTGTCTTGTTCATATGAGCTCATATATATATAGTTAGACTGTCTTGTTCATATGAGCTCATATATATATAGTTAGACTGTCTTGTTCATATGAGCTCATATATATATAGTTAGACTCTTGTTCATATGAGCTCATATATATATATAGTTAGACTGTCTTGTTCATATGAGCTCATATATATATAGTTAGACTGTCTTGTTCATATGAGCTCATATATATATAGTTAGACTGTCTTGTTCATATGAGCTCATATATATATAGTTAGACTGTCTTGTTCATATGAGCTCATATATATAGTTAGACTGTCTTGTTCATATGAGCTCATATATATATATAGTTAGACTGTCTTGTTCATATGAGCTCATATATATATAGTTAGACTGTCTTGTACACATTCCATATAGGATTTGATTTACATTTAAAAAATATATATATATGAAATGTTTTGCATGCACCAATGATTCTTTTATTTTTTAAACTCGGATATCCAATTGCTGGTGCAGATAGAACAATCTACATTGAAATGAGGAAGTAGACCAGGAGGTTAACTAGACCTATTGCATAGTTGTGAATATATTTGAAATAATAATGTAGGCATCCGTGTTACACTTCATTCCACTGCTAGGGATATTTCACTAACCCACGGTAATAACCAACCATATCCACTAATTATAGTTATCAGAATACAGCCTATACACTCTGTATTATAAACACACTGTATTATAAACACTCTGTATTATATACACTCTGTATTATATACACTCTGTATTATATACACTCTGTATTATATACACTCTGTATTATATACACTCTGTATTATATACACTCTGTATTATATACACTCTGTATTATATACACTCCGTGTTACACTTCATTCCACTGCTAGGGATATTTCACTAACCCACGGTAATAACCAACCATATCCACTAATTATAGTTATCAGAATACAGCCTATACACTCTGTTTTATATACACTCTGTATTATATACACTCTGTATTATATACACTCTGTGTTACACTCCATTCCACTGCTAGGGATATTTCACTAACCCACGGTAATAACCAACCATATCCAATAATTATAGTTATCAGAATACAGCCTATACACTCCGTGTTACACTTCATTCCACTGCTAGGGATATTTCACTAACCCACGGTAATAACCAACCATATCCACTAATTATAGTTATCAGAATACAGCCTATACACTCTGTATTATATACACTGTGTATTATATACACTCTGTATTATATACACTCTGTATTATATACACTCTGTATTATATACACTCTGTATTATATACACTCTGTATTATATACACTGTATTATAGACACTCTGTATTATATACACTCTGTATTATATACACTCTGTATTATATACACTCTGTATTATATACACTCTGTATTATAAACACTCTGTATTATATATACACTGTATTATATACACTCTGTATTATAAACACTCTGTATTATATATACACTGTATTATATACACTCTGTATTATATACACTGTATTATATACACTCTGTATTATATACACTCTGTATTATATACACTCTGTATTATAAACACTCTGTATTATATATACACTGTATTATATACACTCTGTATTATATACACTCTGTATTATATACACTCTGTATTATATACACTCTGTATTATAAACACTCTGTATTATATATACACTGTATTATATACACTCTGTATTATAAACACTCTGTATTATATACACTCTGTATTATATACACACTGTATTATATACACTCTGTATTATATACACTCTGTATTATAAACACTCTGTATTATATATACACTGTATTATATACACTCTGTATTATATACACTCTGTATTATATACACTCTGTATTATATACACTCTGTATTATATACACTCTGTATTATAAACACTCTGTATTATATATACACTGTATTATATACACTCTGTATTATATACACTCTGTATTATATACACTCTGTATTATATACACTCTGTATTATAAACACTCTGTATTATATATACACTGTATTATATACACTCTGTATTATAAACACTCTGTATTATATATACACTGTATTATATACACTCTGTATTATATACACTGTATTATATACACTCTGTATTATATACACTCTGTATTATATACACTCTGTATTATATACACTCTGTATTATATACACACTGTATTATATACACTCTGTATTATATACACTCTGTATTATATACACTCTGTATTATAAACACTCTGTATTATATATACACTGTATTATATACACTCTGTATTATATACACTCTGTATTATATACACTCTGTATTATATACACTCTGTATTATATACACTCTGTATTATATACACACTGTATTATATACACTCTGTATTATATACACTCTGTATTATATACACACTGTATTATATACACTCTGTATTATAAACACTCTGTATTATATACACTCTGTATTATAAACACTCTGTATTATATACACTCTGTATTATATACACTCTGTATTATATACACTCTGTATTATATACACTGTATTATATACACTCTGTATTATAAACACTCTGTATTATATATACTCTGTATTATATACACTCTGTATTATAAACACTCTGTATTATATACACTCTGTATTATATACACTCTGTATTATATTATACTCCATGACAAAGGATTATAAAACCCTGTTTCTTTAGACATGGTAATACACTGAACCTTGAATACCAGCCCGTCCAACGTACACGCAGAAGAATGCAACAGAGATGGTTGTAAGATGTGTTAGTGAGGAACCAGTGTGAGGGGCGTATGGTATGTTATGGTGGGGGTTCAAATCCTTTGTTCTCTCAGAGGGCATGTGGAACAAAGGCAGTTGGGAACTAATGAATTAGATTTTTAATGAGAGAGTTTACAACACCATTTATTTTGTCATTGCCTTTCAGAAATGTCATGAACTAAAATACACACATGTTGTAAAATAGTGTATATTGAAAATGGAGAAATGACTCCTCAGAAAATAGTTGTTACTAAATCCCACGGCGTACATTTTACTAGTAGATTAGAGACAGAATGACAGAATGACATTTATGTCTGTTTATTAGTACCATCATCCTCCAATAATAACATATAGAGAGAGAGACATATCAAACATGTTCAGTAACTGGGTTGTAATGGGTCCATTAATTATATGGTACAAATATAACATACAGTATACAACACATATTTATGTTTACAAAATCATACAGAGTGAAATTAGTCATAAAAAAAGGTCTGTTAATTATCTATAGGAGAATTCACATGTGACATTTAACGAAAAAATATCCTTAGAATCTTTCCAACATAGCAATGTACAACATCAGCGTTACTATACTGTGTGTGTGTGTGTGTGTGTGTGTGTGTGTGTGTGTGTGTGTGTGTGTGTGTGTGTGTGTGTGTGTGTGTGTGTGTGTGTGCGGGTTCGTGCATCTTCCATCTGTACAATTCATCCCTCTACATTGCTCACTGTTAGAACATTTAGATGGATGGAAATGTAATGAAATAAAAATGATTTTGATTGAGTACTGAAATCTGCAGCAACAATTAAAACCACAAAAGGAAAATCAGTCGGTGGAGAAATATGGAGGTATTTGTTAAGTAGTAGTCTGCCTTGCTGCCCCTGCTAGCTGCTTAGAGATGTATCCCCAATCTGAATGGTCTGGGTGAAAAGACTGCGTCCCAAATGACACCCTATTTAGTCCGGCCGGCCCAGCTGTGTGGAGACAGTGGACGGGGTGAAATCCCTCCAGTCAGCAGAACGTGGTGGTGCCCAGGCTTGCCCTTCCACGTCTCCCTCTTCTCTCCTCCATGTTAAAACAGCGACGCTCCTATTCCATATAATGGAAGCATTAACGTGTTAATAATGCAGCTGGGGTAAGTATCTGGAGTCGTGTGCTCCCCTAGGGGCTGGTAAAACAGATGTGGGATATATCCTCTCTGCTGCCTTCTGATGGCTGTCGCCCAGGACTGGGGGACTGGGGGCCCGGGGGGGCTGGGGTCGGGAAGGTTCCTGTTTGTTTTCGCTAGTAGCTAGCCCTCTGGTGAAACAGAAATACACACTTGTACAGTAGTAATATACACACTCACTCCATGCACACACACACATACACATAACATGCACGCAAAAATACACACACACACATTGACATACTATATACTATATACGCACTCACTCTCACACACATCGCATGATCATATGGGCTGTGAGGGAGAGTCTTTTTGTGGAGCACATACGCTGAGAGAGAGAGAGAGAGACTGTATGCACAGGGTGGGATTCCGAGCGGTGATGGAGGGGGGGATGGTGCTGGGGGTAGACTGTTACTCCAGCATATTTCCATCCATCCAGAGAGAGAAAGAGAGAGAGAGAGAGGGAGAGAAAGAGAGAAGCAGAGGGAGACAGAGAGAGACAGAGAGAGAGAGAGAGAGAGGGGGAGAGAAAGAGAGAAGCAGAGGGAGATAGAGAGAGACAGAGCAAGCTGTGTGTGTGGGAGAACAATGATGGGTTCTCTCTCGTCTGCCTGTTCATATAGTGTGTGTCTACTCTCATGTTCTGGTAAAGGAAGGTAAGACCCTTTTATCTCTCTTTGTACCGGCTGTGGCTGATACGCACGGGGTTGTCGTTCTTAGTGTCGACTGTTTATCCATCTTCTCCTTTATGAAAACATTACATTTCATTGTTCTAATATTAATGTATTTTATTGTGATATTATTCAGTAATTATGAGGTAATTATTTTTGTGAACAAATACTGTCTTTATGTCTGAAGAGAAAAATCCACAGACATTTAAAAATGTTTTTGATTGGGCAATATCAATTATATGATTCATAAGATCTCAAGACTCGTCCATAAGATATCTATTATTTTTGTTACGAGTTGATTCTCTCAGCCTTTTGTGACAACCTGTCTGGCAGGGAGTCACATAGTCCAGTGAGCCATATGAGTTCATTATCTGCCATCAAGTTATTCCATCAATGACTTTTGCAATTTGTCATATGTCAATATGACATGCATATGGGCGGTGAGGGCTTCAACACATGTTCAAAGAGGCATACCCTCAGTCCCAATTTGTTGAAGCATTTTAGAACAGGGTCCCCAAAGGAACCTCCATTCTTCATTGTCTTCCCACGCTTCCATAGCCCACATGTGTAGTTAGTCAAATATACACCAGCACATTTCCATATCAAAGGTGCTGAGGCACCAATGGAGCTATTACTGACCATATATTCTTCATAATAATTATTGTGCAGGCTAATAGTAGCTGCTGGCAGTGGGTTGGGTGACATCTAAAGGGACAGAACAGAGGAGATGGTATGACAGAGTCAACGTGGAGTGATTTTCACATGCTTCACTGGTCTGTGCAGACAGACACCTCACCTCGGCAGGGACAGGAAGAGTGACGAGTCTTTGGTTGACGTATACAGATGTAGGATCTTCATTTGAGACAGTTTGCTACAGCAGGAAAATAATCCTGCAGCAACAGGGAATGTGAATTATTATGTGGATTATAATGAATGGACATTTTTGTAGGGGTTGATACATTTTTCGTCAGGGAAAATTAAGTCTGAAATGTCAACGTTGAAATTACAAACTTCAGAAGACTTTTTAAAACACACTACAAGTTTTAAATGTCCTGCACTGCAGAAAAGTTATCCTGCAACAGGGTGATCACATTAAGATCCTACATCTGTACACCAGTATTTCTCAAGTTATTTTTTACCACGAACCAGCATACTCTGGTCCCTCTTGTGTCAGGGACTGATAAACTGTGATTTTTCCTCCTTGACTAAATCAGGGATCAGCCAGCAACATCCCGTGGACTGGCACCGGCCTGTGGACTGGCACCGGCCCGCGGACTGGCACCGGCCCGCGGACTGGCACCGGCCCGTGGACCGGAGGTTGAGAAACACTGCTATACAGTATATTACCATGTGGCTCAGACTTGTGGCCGTATGTATCAAGTGTCTTAGAGTAGACGTACTGATCTAAGAGTATGTCCCTCCTGTCCATCTAATCTTATTCATTGTGATTTAAAAGGTAACACTGATCTTAAATCAGAACTCCTCTGAGACGCTTGATATACGGTCCCTGCTATCTACAATCTAGAACACACTCTTAGGAAAAAAGGTCATATCCACAACCTAAAAGCGTTCTTCGGCTGTCCCCGTAGAATAACCCTTTTTGGTTCCAGGTAGAACCCTTTTCACAAAGGGCTGTACATGGAACCCAAAAGGGTTCTTCCTGGAACCAAAAAGGGTTCTCCTATGGGGAAAGCCGAAGAATCCTTTTGGAAGCCTTTTTTCTAAGAGCGTACCTCATGCTGTTTCTTACAGCAGGATAGGAAGCCTTTCATCACGATCCATCTCTGCTTCGTTAACCCCAGGTAGTTAACCCCAGGTAGTTAACCCCAGGTAGTTACCCCCAGGTAGTTAACCCCAGGTAGTTACCCCCAGGTAGTTAACCCCCAGGTAGTTAACCCCAGGTAGTTAACCCCAGGTAGTTAACCCCAGGTAGTTAACCCCAGGTAGGTAACCCCCAGGAAGTTAACCCCAGGTAGTTAACCCCCAGGTAGTTACCCCCAGGTAGTTAACCCCAGGTAGTTAACCCCAGGTAGTTAACCCCAGGTAGTTACCCCCAGGTAGTTAACCCCAGGTGGTTAACCCCAGGTGGTTAACCCCAGGTAGTTACCCCAAGGTGGTTAACCCCAGGTAGTTAACCCCAGGTAGTTAACTCCAGGTAGTTAACCCCAGGTAGTTAACCCCAGGTAGTTACCCCCAGGTAGTTAACCCCAGGTAGTTAACCCCAGGTAGCTAACCCCAGGTAGTTACCCCCAGGTAGTTACCCCCAGGTAGTTAACCCCAGGTAGTTAACCCCAGGTAGTTAACTCCAGGTTTTCTGTCTGTGCCAGGTGGAGGTCAAGATCTCATTTGATTCTGCATTAAACAATCCTATCCTATAAATGTGAGATTTAACCTATATACTGACTGAGCCTTAGTACGCATCCCAAATGGTGACCTATTCCATATATACTACATAGAGCTCTGGTCAAAAGTAGTGCACTACAGTGCCTTCGGAAAGTATTCAGACCCCTTGACTTTTTCCACATTTTGTTACATTACAGCCTTATTCTAAAATTGATTAAATTGTTTTTTTCCCCTCATCAATCTACACACAATACCCCATAATGACAAAGCAAAAATAGTTTGAAAAAAATGTTTGTAAATTGTTAAAAATAAAACATTGAAATATTACATTTAAATAAGTATTCACACCCTTTACTCCGTACTTTGTTGAAGCACCTTTGGCAGCGATTACAGCCTCAAGTCTTCTTGGGTATGACACTACAAGCTTGGCACACCTGTATTTGGGGAGTTTCTTTTATTCTTCTCTGCAGATCCTCTCAAGCTCTGTCAGATAGGATGGGGAGTGTTGCTGCACAGCTATTTTCAGGTCTCACCAGAGATGTGCGACCAGGTTTAAGTCCGGGCTCTGGATGGGCCCCTCAAGGACATTCAGAGACTTGTTCCGATGCCACTCCTGCGTTGTCTTGGCTGTGTGCTTAGGGTCTGTCACGCCCTGACCTTAGTTCCTTTTAATGTCTCTATTTTGGTTTGGTCAGGGCGTGAGTTGGGGTGGGCATCAATGTTGTTTTTCTATGTTTTCTTTTCTATGCCGTTTGGCCTGGTGTGGTTCCCAATCAGAGGCAGCTGTCTATCATTGTCTCTGATTGAGAACCATACCTAGGTAGCCTTTTCCCACCTGGTGTTTGTGGGTAGTTGATTTCTGTTTTGTGTTTTCACCTTTCAGGACTGTTTCGATTTTCATTTCTTACATTCACTTTGTTATTTTCTATTTTCGTGTTCTGGTATAATAAATAATCATGGACACTTACCACCCTGCGTTTTGGTCCGATCCTTCCTACTCCTCATCCGATGAAGACGCAGATCGTTACAGTGTCGTTGTCCTTTTGGAGGGCGAACCTTCGCCCCAGTCTGAGGTCCTGGGAGCTCTGGAGAAGGTTTTCATTAAGGATCTCTCTGTACTTTGCTCTGTTCGTCTTTGCCTCGATCCTGACTAGTCTCCCAGTCCCTGCCGCTGAAAAACACCTCCACAGCCTGATTCTTCCACCACCGTAGGGATGGTGCAGGGATGGTGCTATGTTTCCTCCATGCCAAGCCTCCAGCTTGGCATTCAGACCAAAGAGTTCAATCTTGGTTTCATCAGACCAGAGAATTTTGTTTCTCATGGTCTGAGAGTCTTTAGGTGCCTTTTGGCAAACTCCCAGCGGGCTGTGCTGCAGACATTTTTTGGTACCCTTCCCCAGATCTGATCCTCGACACAATCCTGTCTCAGAGCTCTACAGACGACTCTTTCAATCTCATGGCTTGGTTTTTGCTCTGACATGCACTGTCAACTGTGAGACCTTATATAGACAGGTGTGTGCCTTTCCAAATCATGTCCAATCAATTGAATTTACCACAGGTGGACTCCAATCGAGTTGTAGAAACATTTCAAGGATGATCAATGGAAACAGGATGCACCTGAGCTCAATTTTGAGTCTAATAGCAAAGGGTCTGAATACTTATGTAAATAAGGTATTTCTGTTTTTAAGTTATTATAAATTTGCTAAAATTTCCTAACATCTGTTTTTTTCATTATGGGGTATTGTGTATCCATTTTAGAATAAGGCTATAATGTAACAAAATGTGGAAAAAGTCAAGGCGTCTAAATAATTCCCGAAGGCACTGTATGTAGGGAATAGGGTGTCATTTGGGAAGCACACTTAGACATCTCAGTAGCCTAGTGGTTAGAGTGTTGGGCTAGTAACCGAAAGGCTGCAAGTTCAAATCCCCGAGCTGACAAGCACAAATCTGTCGTTCTGCCACTGAACAGGCAGTTAACCCACTGTTCCTAGGCCGTCATTGAAAATAAGAATTTGTTCTTAACTGACTTGCCTAGTTAAATAAAGGTAAAATAAAAAAATGAAAATTATCAGATACTGAATATCCGGAAAAGCGTATAGGTTGAGGTCAAATAATTACTAATTTGTCACATACTTGGTAAACAACTAGTGTAGACCAACAGTGAAATGCTTACTTACAAGCCCTTCCCAACAATGCAGAGAGAACAATGTAGAAAAATGATAACACAAGGAATAAATACACAATGAGTGACGTTACCTTGGCTATATACACGTGGTACCAGTGCTGAGTGGATGTGCAGGGGTACGAGGTCATTGAGGTAGATACAGTATGTACATATGGGTAGGGGTGAAGTCACCGAAAATTGTGGAATTGGGTTGAAAGAAATAATAGTAACTCCAAACACTTCTGAAATTCTTCAAATGTCTTTCTTGGTGTTTAGCTGACAGTTTTGACAACATTGTACAGTACATACGCTGTGGAGTATCAGTGAAGCAGCCTCCTCCTCAGTGACCATGTTAATCTAGAATGGTAGTGCAGCAGCCTCCTCCTCAGTGACCATGTTAATCTAGAATGGTAGTGCAGCAGTTTCCTCCTCAGTGACCATGTTAATCTAGAATGGTAGTGCAGCAGTTTCCTCCTCAGTGACCATGTTAATCTAGAATGGTAGTGCAGCAGTTTCCTCCTCAGTGACCATGTTAATCTAGAATGGTAGTGCAGCAGTTTCCTCCTCAGTGACCATGTTAATCTAGAATGGTAGTGCAGCAGTTTCCTCCTCAGTGACCATGTTAATCTAGAATGGTAGTGCAGCAGTTTCCTCCTCAGTGACCATGTTAATCTAGAATGGTAGTGCAGCAGTTTCCTCCTCAGTGACCATGTTAATCTAGAATGGTAGTGCAGCAGTCTCCTCAGTGACCATGTTAATCTAGAATGGTAGTGCAGCAGTTTCCTCCTCAGTGACCATGTTAATCTAGAATGGTAGTGCAGCAGTTTCCTCCTCAGTGACCATGTTAATCTAGAATGGTAGTGCAGCAGTTTCCTCCTCAGTGACCATGTTAATCTAGAATGGTAGTGCAGCAGTTTCCTCCTCAGTGACCATGTTAATCTAGAATGGTAGTGCAGCAGTTTCCTCCTCAGTGACCATGTTAATCTAGAATGGTAGTGCAGCAGTCTCCTCCTCAGTGACCATGTTAATCTAGAATGGTAGTGCAGCAGTCTCCTCCTCAGTGACCATGTTAATCTAGAATGGTAGTGCAGCAGTCTCCTCCTCAGTGACCATGTTAATCTAGAATGGTAGTGCAGCAGTTTCCTCCTCAGTGACCATGTTAATCTAGAATGGTAGTGCAGCAGTTTCCTCCTCAGTGACCATGTTAATCTAGAATGGTAGTGCAGCAGTCTCCTCAGTGACCATGTTAATCTAGAATGGTAGTGCAGCAGTTTCCTCCTCAGTGACCATGTTAATCTAGAATGGTAGTGCAGCAGTTTCCTCCTCAGTGACCATGTTAATCTAGAATGGTAGTGCAGCAGTTTCCTCCTCAGTGACCATGTTAATCTAGAATGGTAGTGCAGCAGTTTCCTCCTCAGTGACCATGTTAATCTAGAATGGTAGTGCAGCAGTTTCCTCCTCAGTGACCATGTTAATCTAGAATGGTAGTGCAGCAGTCTCCTCCTCAGTGACCATGTTAATCTAGAATGGTAGTGCAGCAGTCTCCTCCTCAGTGACCATGTTAATCTAGAATGGTAGTGCAGCAGTCTCCTCCTCAGTGACCATGTTAATCTAGAATGGTAATGCAGCAGTTTCCTCCTCGGTGACCATGTTAATCTAGAATGGTAATGCAGCAGTTTCCTCCTCGGTGACCATGTTAATCTTGAATGGTAGTGCAGCAGTCTCCTCCTCAGTGACCATGTTAATCTAGAATGGTAATGCAGCAGTCTCCTCCTCAGTGACCATGTTAATCTAGAATGGTAGTGCAGCAGCCTCCTCCTCAGTGACCATGTTCATCTAGAATGGTAGTGCAGCAGTCTCCTCCTCAGTGACCATGTTAATCTAGAATGGTAATGCAGCAGCTTCCTCCTCAGTGACCATGTTAATCTAGAATGGTAATGCAGCAGCTTCCTCCTCAGTGACCATGTTAATCTAGAATGGTAATGCAGCAGTTTCCTCCTCAGTGACCATGTTAATCTAGAATGGTAGTGCAGCAGCCTCCTCCTCAGTGACCATGTTAATCTAGAATGGTAATGCAGCAGTTTCCTCCTCAGTGACCATGTTAATCTAGAATGGTAGTGCAGCAGCTTCCTCCTCAGTGACCATGTTAATCTAGAATGGTAGTGCAGCAGCCTCCTCCTCAGTGACCATGTTAATCTAGAATGGTAATGCAGCAGCTTCCTCCTCAGTGACCATGTTAATCTAGAATGGTAATGCAGCAGTTTCCTCCTCAGTGACCATGTTAATCTAGAATGGTAATGCAGCAGTCTCCTCCTCGGTGACCATGTTAGTCTAGAATGGTAGTGCAGCAGTTTCCTCCTCAGTGACCATGTTAATCTAGAATGGTAATGCAGCAGTCTCCTCCTCGGTGACCATGTTAATCTAGAATGGGAGTGCAGCAGTCTCCTCCTCGGTGACCATGTTAATCTAGAATGGTAGTGCAGCAGTTTCCTCCTCAGTGACCATGTTAATCTAGAATGGTAGTGCAGCAGTTTCCTCCTCAGTGACCATGTTAATCTAGAATGGTAGTGCAGCAGTTTCCTCCTCAGTGACCATGTTAATCTAGAATGGTAGTGCAGCAGTTTCCTCCTCGGTGACCATGTTAATCTAGAATGGTAATGCAGCAGTCTCCTCCTCAGTGACCATGTTAATCTAGAATGGTAGTGCAGCAGTTTCCTCCTCAGTGACCATGTTAATCTAGAATGGTAATGCAGCAGTCTCCTCCTCGGTGACCATGTTAATCTAGAATGGTAGTGCAGCAGTCTCCTCCTCGGTGACCATGTTAATCTAGAATGGTAGTGCAGCAGTTTCCTCCTCAGTGACCATGTTATTCTAGAATGGTAATGCAGCAGCCTCCTCCTCAGTGACCATGTTAATCTAGAATGGTAATGCAGCAGCCTCCTCCTCAGTGACCATGTTAATCTAGAATGGTAGTGCAGCAGTCTCCTCCTCAGTGACCATGTTATTCTAGAATGGTAGTGCAGCAGTCTCCTCCTCGGTGACCATGTTAATCTAGAATGGTAATGCAGCAGTCTCCTCCTCGGTGACCATGTTAATCTAGAATGGTAGTGCAGCAGTCTCCTCCTCGGTGACCATGTTAATCTAGAATGGTAGTGCAGCAGTCTCCTCCTCAGTGACCATGTTAATCTAGAATGGTAATGCAGCAGCCTCCTCCTCAGTGACCATGTTAATCTAGAATGGTAGTGCAGCAGTTTCCTCCTCTGTGACCATGTTAATCTAGAATGGTAGTGCAGCAGTTTCCTCCTCAGTGACCATGTTAATCTAGAATGGTAGTGCAGCAGTCTCCTCCTCGGTGACCATGTTAATCTAGAATGGTAATGCAGCAGCTTCCTCCTCAGTGACCATGTTAGTCTAGAATGGTAATGCAGCAGTTTCCTCCTCAGTGACCATGTTAATCTAGAATGGTAATGCAGCAGTCTCCTCCTCAGTGACCATGTTAATCTAGAATGGTAGTGCAGCAGTCTCCTCCTCAGTGACCATGTTCATCTAGAATGGTAGTGCAGCAGTTTCCTCCTCAGTGACCATGTTAATCTAGAATGGTAGTGCAGCAGTCTCCTCCTCAGTGACCATGTTAATCTAGAATGGTAGTGCAGCAGTTTCCTCCTCGGTGACCATGTTAATCTAGAATGGTAGTGCAGCAGTTTCCTCCTCGGTGACCATGTTAATCTAGAATGGTAGTGCAGCAGTTTCCTCCTCTGTGACCATGTTAATCTAGAATGGTAGTGCAGCAGTTTCCTCCTCAGTGACCATGTTAATCTAGAATGGTAGTGCAGCAGTTTCCTCCTCTGTGACCATGTTAATCTAGAATGGTAGTGCAGCAGTTTCCTCCTCGGTGACCATGTTAATCTAGAATGGTAATGCAGCAGCCTCCTCCTCAGTGACCATGTTAATCTAGAATGGTAGTGCAGCAGCCTCCTCCTCAGTGACCATGTTAATCTAGAATGGTAGTGCAGCAGTTTCCCTCTCGGTGACCATGTTAATCTAGAATGGTAATGCAGCAGCCTCCTCCTCAGTGACCATGTTAATCTAGAATGGTAGTGCAGCAGTCTCCTCCTCAGTGACCATGTTAATCTAGAATGGTAGTGCAGCAGCTTCCTCCTCAGTGACCATGTTAATCTAGAATGGTAGTGCAGCAGTTTCCTCCTCAGTGACCATGTTAGTCTAGAATGGTAGTGCAGCAGTTTCCTCCTCAGTGACCATGTTAGTCTAGAATGGTAGTGCAGCAGCCTCCTCCTCAGTGACCATGTTAATCTAGAATGGTAGTGCAGCAGCCTCCTCCTCAGTGACCATGTTAAACTAGAATGGTAGTGCAGCAGTTTCCTCCTCAGTGACCATGTTAGTCTAGAATGGTAGTGCAGCAGTTTCCTTCTGGAACAGTAGAACAGTAGTAGTTCATCCTTATCTGACCTCCCACCAGTCCACTTCTCCATGGGAATGGCTCCCACAACATAGTTCCCAGCCCACCTCTCAGCTAACACTGAAGGGGAGATGGAAGGATACGGAAGGAGAAGTTAGACCCTACGTCCCCTATGGCCTAGAGAGCATGAGCCACCCGCTGAAAGTAACTAAGCAACTGGAGGCTGCAGGGAACTGCGACAGACGTGTCTGCCACATCTGCCATTCTAGGGCTTTCAGATGTAGTTTCCTATTGGAAAATGACTGGGGTTTTAACTCTGAATGGTGTAGCATGGTGTAGTCTATCAATATACACTTTGTGACTCCCCAAGCACAGTCTGTCTACTACAGGATTGTGTTATAAAATGACTTAAAGGGTGAGTGGTGAACTACTAGGATGTAGAGGAACAAAGCTGCTCTGAGGATAATAAAATACAGCTTACCCTCTCCTGCCTGCTTCAATATGCCGTCTGTGTGATACCGTGAAACCTCGTACAAACACGCTGGAAGTATGAGTAAGACTTCTAAAAGTGAATCCATTGTCATGTTTAAAGGCAAGGTCAGGAGTGGGTCTGCTGCAGAACGGCCTTAGGAGGCGTCTCAAATGGCAACCTATTCCCTACATCATCCGTGGAGCTTTAGTAGTGTACTAATTAGGAAATAGGGTTCCGTTTAGGACGTGGTCTTAGTAAAAACTGATCTGGGGCCTGCTGTACTGTCATCCTCAGGGACTTTCTCACGGAATCCTTTAACGTGCTCCTTTTCAGACATGTTCTTCTCTTTGTGATTCAGTAACCTTGGTACTGCAGTCATGTTTGTTTGCTGCCCGAGGACATGCTTGTTTCCGCTGCCACGTATAGATAGGAAATTAAACAAGAAACAATTACCCTGGCTGGTTTTCTCTGTGTACACACACTAACAAAATAAACAGGAGATTGGCTGGGGGACTGAGGCTATAAGAATGTGATGCATTTGACACCTACAGGCCTTGTTCCATATTTTGAGAGGGGTATCTTTTCAATGAGATGACAAGCTTTCTGCAGGAATCTGTCCTAAATGGATTTCACACTCAAGTCCTCTCAACAGGGGATTTGCTGCTGCCGGGCAAGTGAGAAAAACTCTGCCACAAAATGTCAGCGATTTCCATGCCGCCATTTGAGCCGTCTCCTATGTGGTGGGGTGGTACCAGCCAGTTTATTTATATTAGACCTGTTATTTATCACACCATACTAGTATTTAAAGAAACCAAAAGACATTCATGTTTTAGTATGAAGAAAACATTTGGGTTGTGAACCCCAAATCTGTCCTTTTTTTACACCGCTAAATTATTAGCTCTAAATTTAATCCACCCGGCCTTCTGCTTAGCTTCTTCTTACTCCCCTTAGCTTACTTCTTACTCCCCCAGAGAGAGAGAGAGAGATAGAGAGAGAGAGTGCTTTAATTCCTCGCTGAGGATGGCAGGTATGTTAACGGAAGATAAAAAGTGACATTAATTGAGTGACAGAGCTCGCTATGGGTTTTATCTACAGGAGTTGGTGTGTGGCTGCTTTAGGAAGCTTAAGAAACACACACACTCACATACACATCCCTTTCTCTGTTCTCCTTGCTCATTTTCACCTTATTAAGTGAAGTGTATTCACTATGTAAATCTTGGCAGATAGAAGTCATATATCGTAACATACAAGATAAGCATCAACCACATTTGCAAGAAACACTTAGTGTAAAAATATTTTCCGCAAATCCATAGACATGCTCACACCTGACCACTGAAAAGCAGACGCCATAGAGGTAGACAAAAAAATATTTTTCGTTTGCACTCATTTCAAATGTTATACTCAAACTACAACGAAGCATGTTTCATATCGAATGTCTTGTAGTTTCCCAGTATTTATCTGACAATGTAAGGAAAAGACATAGCTACAACACATAGCTACTGTGTAAAACCAGACGAACCACCACAGGTGTTCAGTGTCCACACAGCTATATCCTTTCATTAGTGGGGCACACAGAGACAGAAGCCATTTTGACTGGCCCCGGGAGCTTTGTCACGTTTCTATTTCAATCCATGTTTTAGACTGCCCTAATTCTGTATCCTCCTTTAAAAAGAAGGCTTATTATGTGTGTTCTCTCTGTTGTGTATTTTCAGGTTAGGGTGTTCTATGTAAAATCATTGTTTGTCCAGCAGCATATGGTTTGAAAGACAATGAGGGAGCGCTGAGAATAGACAGGGATTGAATTAAACTCCAACTGTCATTACTGTCACATTTAATCAGGTGAAGGGAAACAGACACTATTTAGGATTTGTCTAACTGTCATTACATAGGACTGTATAAAGAAGTCGCTGCTACTGAGAGTAATGCCTGTTTTGTGTGAATCCATGTTTGGAAAGTTGTGAGAAGCGATAGCTAGCTAGCGGCAAACTATTGGCCCAAAGTGCTTAACCGGAAGTCAGACCCGCCCATATTTCAGTGAATAATGAGGTGAATACAGTTTGTGAATTGTGTCTATAATTCCTTCAATACACCTTGTTTATCTTTCCTTATTGAATCCAAGTTCAACAATTAATATTTATCTAATACCTGTACTTTATATGTGATACATTGTATTGTACATATGTAGCAATTCCCTATCTGATTATTAACTTGTTATTAACATAATCTAGTAGAAAGGGGGAAATGACAGTAGAAAGGGGAGAATGAACCTCCCTTGTAAATTTGTGAAACATTTAAAATGATAAAACATATTACTCCTTGGGGGAATTGAGCCATGTTGACTATACTATACTATACTATACTACACTATACTATACTATGCTATACTATACTATACAATACTACACCATACAATACTATACTATACAATACTATACTATACTATACTATACCATGCTATACTATACTATGCTATACTATACTATGCTATACTATACTATGCTATAGTATACTATGCTATGCTATACTATACTATACTATGCTATACTATACTATACTATACTATACTATACTATACTATACTATGCAATACTGTACTATACTATACTATGCTATACTATACTATGCTATACTATACTATACTGTGCTATGCTATGCTATGCTATACTATACTATACTATACTATGCTATGCTATACTATACTATACTATGCTACAGGGTTTCCCATAATACCCTGTCCCGAGCCCTCCCTGGGGGTGCACATTTAGTTTCCCCCTAGCACTACACAGCTGATTCAAATAATCCAAGCTGATGAGTTTGTTATTTGAATCAGCTGTGTAATTCCTGGGCAAAAAACAAAATGTGCACCCAAGGGGGCCCCAGTACCCAGTTTGGAAAACCATGCTATCCTACACTACACTATACTAAACTATATCACACTATGCTACACTATACTAAACTATGTCACACTATGTCCCATCCATACTATACCACACTATACTATGCTACACTATACTATGCCACACTATACCACACTATACTATACTACACTATACTACACTGTACTGCACAATACTATACTATACTCGATATACTACTATACTATACTATATGTCCTATGGACCTACTGAACCACAGCGTCGATCATCTACTACACATATTAATGAGAGTGAAATCATTCAAACTCCATTTTGTTAGCTTTCATTCTTTAATCAATGAGTCAACTAATAAACAATCACGCCCCAACAAGCCTGGACTAGATTGGTCCAAGCAGCAGCAGTAGCAGCAGCAGAGGACTATTTCACCCCAATCAATGGCCATAATCATAGGACTTACGTCTGATAGAGAGTAGTCTGTGAACGCATGATTAATGACCCTATTATCAACAGGCAGCGTAGAGTGCCTGCCTGCCTGCCTGCCTGGCTGCCTGCCTTCCTGCCTGCCTGCCTGCCTGCCTGGGAGAGGATAGGCATTGAGAGTCCTCACTGTGTCCTCACCTCCCTCCACTGTCTATAAAGAGAGGAAGGGTAGACTGCTGCTTTAGAACAATGCTACTAGATATGTTAGATCAGTATTGACTGTTTTGTAGGTCTCAGTTTTATTGATACTGATACATAAGATGTTGAGTACAATTAATATATTCAGGTTTCTGTCCGTCCGTCCGTCTGTCCGTCCGTCCGTCCGTGTACTTGTACATGAGTGCATGTGTGTTTGTTAAATGGTTCTATGTACTTTATATCACAGTGATGCCTTCACACAACAGAACCGAGATGTTTATGCACATGACAAAAATATCTGTCTTCTTCTTTTTACAGGCTGCAGGGCTTTCATCACCACTGAATGGTGTGCTGTCCTGATGTCTCTCTCAAAGCCAGGAGGACTGACGTCAGAGGTTTGTCATCTTTCTAACATCTCTGCTGTTCTCACTATAGAATGATATGTCTATGGCCAGTAGGGATCTGTATGAATTTGCATTAAAAGTAAGGTGACTTCTTTCACTACTTATGAGAACAAATGGCAAGTCAATCCTACAGTAAATTACCCTCTATGCCTTCTGCTTCATGAAATGTATGGTAGTAATTTATTGTGTCTATGGGTTTGGAATTTAAGCAAAATGTAGCGGCTAAATAAAAGGTTACAGAATAGATCCTTTTTTCACACGAATGTATTCAAAGATATTGTTGCAGGAAGTGTGTATTATCGTTATGAATCTTTCATCACTATAGTAATCATTTCAATTCAAGACATTTTGTTATAAAACTTGCTAAAAAGAGCTACTTCATTTCACAGCAAAATATATATATATATTTTTTAAAGACAAACCTACTTGAATCCATGTAATGAACCAGATTGATTGCTGCGTACCAGTGAACCAACCCTTTGGTTTTTACTGTGATGTATGTGAGAAGAAGATCAAACGCTACAATCATTTGATGCCAATCAAGTCAAGACCATTTCCCTTCCACTGTTATGTACTGCATTTATTTCAGCCTTTCCTTTTTAAACTGGAGTCGCTTAACACGACTGATGACCGACACAACAACCAATATAAAAAATACCTTGGAAATGAAATATCCTCTCTCCCAAACAACACTGTGCTGGTGAAGTGTACTACAGCTACAACTCATTGGTAGTCAAATTCAAAATACTAAAATGTAGATAGATGTATCCTGTACCATTAAAATGTAGATAGATGTATCCTGTACCATTAAAATGTAGATAGAATGATCCTATACCATTAAAATGTAGACAGATGTATCCTGTACCATTAAAATGTAGATAGATGTATCCTGTACCATTAACATGTACATAGAATGATCCTATACCGTTAAAATGTACATAGAATGATCCTGTACCATTAAAATGTAGATATAATGATCCTGTACCATTAAAATGTAGATAGAATGATCCTGTACCATTAAAATGTAGATAGAATGATCCTGTACCATTAAAATGTAGATAGAATGATCCTTTACCATTAAAATGTAGATAGAATGATCCTGTACCATTAAAATGTAGATAGATGTATCCTGTACTATTAGCATGTAGATAGATGTATCCTATACCATTAACATGTAGATAGAATGATCCTGTACCATTAAAATGTAGATAGATGTATCCTGTACCGTTAAAATGTAGATAGATGTATCCTGTACCATTAGCATGTAGATAGATGTATCCTATACCGTTAAAATGTACATAGAATGATCCTGTACCATTAGCATGTAGATAGATGTATCCTATACCATTAACATGTAGATAGATGTATCCTATACCATTAACATGTACATAGATGTATCCTGTACCATTAGCATGTAGATAGATGTATCCTATACCATTAACATGTAGATAGATGTATCCATTTTGTACTTTTTCCCACAGACAAAGTTATACTTCTGTCAAAGGGGAGAAACAATATTCAAGATCATATCCTACAGAAACATATTTCATTATAACAACTTCACCACATTATGAGTAGACATTAGTAGGTCTATGTTCAACATCACTATTGTGAGAAGGCTTGACCAGTATAGGGATCAATTACAAGTGGCCAATAATAGACTGCGGATGGGCTTATGAAAATGTCTTTCATCTTCAGCCCCTGCCTCCCTGTCTCTCCACTGTAGCTCGGCGGGTAATGGGGCTGGTCGTGTGTTCATTGTGTGGACTTGTTAGAGTAGAGTAGAAGGGTAGGCCTGCCAATCTGCCCATTCAGCAGCACCACTCTGCATTTCACTCTGCTTAATTCCCTCAGCGGGTTGGCAGCGCTCCTATATTCAAGTTTAACTGGTGAAATAAACCAAACAGCCCTTTATAGCCCTGGGGAAAAGCATTGTATCATGTCCAGAATCCACATAGATATTTTTAACTAGATCTACCAAAGGCATAATTGGTTATCAAATACAGTTAAACCCTGACATGTGTCTACATGGGACAGTGTATCTTTGTGGAGTTCATACATACACCATATAGTCATTCTTTGATTTTGTGCTGTAGTTATTCTAGATTCATATTGATTTCCCATAATACATAAGTTCTGACTGAAATAATTAAATGTGCAATATGCTGTCCATTTCCATTTATTCCATAGGTACCTGTACGAAATGGGATTTTATGTCATTGTGTTGCACATTAATTTATGTCATGTGAAAAGTGCCGACCCTTTTATGTAAAACATTGAAGATGTTCAATATAATTGACATTTGTTTATTTATTTGTTTATTTGGATCCCCGTTAGCTTTTGCAGAAGAAGTAGCTACTCTTCCTGGGGTCCACAACGATAATATTTTGTTATAACGGTCTAATTAGTAGATGTTAATTCCTCTCCCTTGTGTTGTTCTGATACTGTGGCAAATATAACAAGAGCACATCCTCACATTCCCCAATAAGGCAAAGGGCATTATTCTGCTTCATTACAGATCTGATCATGATGATAATGTGACCAAGAAATGACTCTAACTACTTTCACAGTTTAGCCTGAAGGTGGTCGCGTTGGATTCAATTATTTTAGAAGGGAGGAAAAAGGAGCTGCTTTTCAGACAGCAGAAGGGTACCAAGTTCCCGTGAAAGGAATTAAGAAATGCAATGCTTTAATGGTATTAGTAATGCATTACCGCCGGCTCTCCATTTTATAAATCACCTCTCAATTTAGGACAGATGCACAGAGAAATATTTAGCACAGCTAGCTGCGGGGAGGAAGAGAGAAGTCACATGTTCATTTACTCTCTCTTGATATCCTGTAATGACATTCATCATTCCTGTTTTAGTCAAGGCACCAGGTATTAACATATACAGTATCTGTCCTCCTAAGGTCAATAGTACAGGCTCTGATCAATGTCTTTTACTTGCTGGTTATTTGATAAGGAATTATGCTGTTTTTGAGTTCAGTGCAGACCGTAGCTTTATAGTGGGAATGTGGTGTCTTGTGGGACGCAGACATAACATTTAAGTCACATTCAACCTCCCTGAATACTATTAGCAGTGTGTCCTAATTCAATCATTGGCATGTAGTGGCCTAGTGCTTTAGTGTGTCTAGACACACAGTTGACCCCTACTAGCATATGTATATTAACCACATGAACTGGCCTTGTCTTCCAATGTTTACCACTACTACCATCTATTAACCACAGGAACTGGCCTGCCTTCCACTGTTTAACACTACTACCATCTATTAACCACAGGAACTGACCTGTCTTCCACTGTTTACCACTACTACCATCTATTAACCACAGAAACTGACCTGTCTTCCACTGTTTACCACTACTACCATCTATTAACCACAGGAACTGGCCTGTCTTCCACTGTTTACCACTACTATCATCTATTAACCACAGGAACTGACCTGTCTTCCACTGTTTACCACTACTATCATCTATTAACCACAGGAACTGGCCTGCCTTCCACTGTTTACCACTACTACCATATATTAACCACATGAACTGGCCTGTCTTCCACTGTTTACCACTACTACCATCTATTAACCACAGGAACTGGCCTGTCTTCCACTGTTTACCACTACTACCATCTATTAACCACAGGAACTGACCTGTCTTCCACTGTTTACCACTACTACCATCTATTAACCACAGGAACTGGCCTGTCTTCCACTGTTTACCACTACTACCATCTATTAACCACAGGAACTGACCTGTCTTCCACTGTTTACCATATATTAACCACATGAACTGACCTGTCTTCCACTGTTTACCATATATTAACCACAGGAACTGACCTGTCTTCCACTGTTTACCATATATTAACCACATGAACTGACCTGTCTTCCACTGTTTACCACTACTACCATCTATTAACCACAGGAACTGGCCTGTCTTCCACTGTTTACCACTACTACCATCTATTAACCACAGGAACTGGCCTGTCTTCCACTGTTTACCACTACTACCATCTATTAACCACAGGAACTGGCCTGTCTTCCACTGTTTACCACTACTACCATCTATTAACCACAGGAACTGGCCTGTCTTCCACTACTACCATCTATTAACCACATGAACTGGCCTGTTACCTCTACTCCTATAAAGCCATGGTGGCTCAAGGGTATGTCTGTCTGTCTGTCTGTTATTCTGTCTGTCTGTTATTCTGTCTGTCTGTTATTCTGTCTGCCTGTCTGTCTGTGGAGAACAGCTGTTTCCTTCAGCAATGCTGCAGTGCCACGCCTGCCAAACACTCAATGAAATACCATCACAGTTGAGTATCAGGCAGCCGTGTACATACATCCAACACCCTCTGCAGCTGTAGCACAAAGAAGGCTCCTTTTACTGTTCAACGCTACTGCCTGTTGGGATGTTGCCTGGCATGTTACAGATGCCAATGGAGTATATTAGATATGTATCAAATCGGTCCATAATGTTGTGTCAGAGAGGAATGAGGGACATGGGGGGATGGAGGACAGAGCTCCAGAAAGGACTGTCTGTCACTGTTAGCCATGTGTTTTGTGGCAATCTGGGAACCACAATATCATCAGAAGTGTGTGTGTCCCACAGAGAAACTCATGAATCCATGCAGAAAGATCCAGACCAGTGGCTCGATCATCACACACACTTCTCACTATAGATGAATGAGCAGACTGCCTTCTCTGTTCTCACTATAGATGAATGAGCAGACTGCCTTCTCTGTTCTCACTATAGATGAATGAGCAGACTGCCTTCTCTGTTCTCACTATAGATGAATGAGCAGACTGCCTTCTCTGTTCTCACTATAGATGAATGAGCATACTGCCTTCTCTGTTCTACCTATAGATGAATGAGCAGACTGCCTTCTCTGTTCTTCCTATAGATTAATGAGCAGACTGCCTTCTCTGTTCTCCCTATAGATTAATGAGCAGACTGCCTTCTCTGTTCTCCCTATAGTTTAATGAGCAGACTGCCTTCTCTGTTCTCCCTATAGATTAATGAGCAGACTGCCTTCTCTGTTCTTCCTATAGATTAATGAGCAGACTGCCTTCTCTGTTCTCCCTATATATTAATGAGCATACTGCCTTCTCTGTTCTCCCTATAGTTTAATGAGCGGACTGCCTTCTCTGTTCTCCCTATAGATTAATGAGCAGACTGCCTTCTCTGTTCTTCCTATAGTTTAATGAGCGGACTGCCTTCTCTGTTCTCCCTATAGATTAATGAGCAGACTGCCTTCTCTGTTCTCCCTATAGTTTAATGAGCAGACTGCCTTCTCTGTTCTCCCTATAGCTTAATGAGCAGACTGCCTTCTCTGTTCTCCCTATAGCTTAATGAGCAGACTGCCTTCTCTGTTCTCCCTATAGCTTAATGAGCAGACTGCCTTTCACTGATGGACAGGAACCTCCTGTAAACACTCTCATTACATCTCCTTCCTTCTTCTCTCTCTCTCTCTCTCTCTCTCTCTCTCTCTCTCTCTCATTTAACTTCCTTTTCAGTTTAGGAGTGAAGCATGAAAGCAAATGTTCATCTCTCCGATGTCGAGTTGAGGAAGGAAAGAAATATACTCTCATACTGAAATAGTGTTGTTTTAAGGTAGGCTTAAAGGAAGGTTGCCGTATATACAGTAAGGGATATGTCAATCAGTCTATTCTGCAGGATTGACAGGCTGTGGGAAGGTTGCTGTAGTGTTGTATATAAGGGATATGTCAATCAGTCTATTCTGCAGGATTGACAGGCTGTGGGAAGGTTGCTGTAGTGGTGTATATAAGGGATATGTCAATCAGTCCATTGTGCAGGATTGACAGGCTGTGGGAAGGTTGCTGTAGTGGTGTATATAAGGGATATGTCAATCAGTCCATTCTGCAGGATTGACAGGCTGTGGGAAGGCTGATGAGATGATGCCTTTCTGTCACCTGGGCTGTTCCTGACAGCTGCTGCATCCACGATAAGACCTGTCTGTCCGTCTGTCTGTCCGTCTTTTCAGAAATTGCAGTCGATATTTCCCCTTCCGTCTAGCATGCCAAAGCAAGTTTCTGTTGAATTTGTTTGTGCTTTTTCTCTTAGTATTTGGAAATGAAAATGCATAGGAAAGGGAAAGCCATTTCAGATTGATTAGGATGATGCATTTCCCATAATACAGGTGATATTATCAGTGAGGGGAATTTCCACATTCATAGAATTCGATACTAACTGTGCAATCTTACAGATTTGCAAATATAATTAGATACAATACCATCGACATGTCCCCTATTACCTGAACACTGTATCACACATCAGCCAGTCTGTGCTAAAACAAAAAAAACTGAATTAGCCAGGGATGTCATACCCTCAGAAAGTGATCAGTTACCAAGACGATGATGATGCCAACGTCTTATTTCTGGGTGTACAGAATATAATTCATCTTCCGGGAGGGCTGAAGGTTCCATTAGGAAACAAATGCTTGCTTTCATCCAGTAAGCTAAGTCCCAAAGTCTCTCTCTCCATTCTGCAGGCTAAGCACAGCTGTCTGGGAGGACCGTGAGGGATGGGCTCGTCCATCAGCACAAAGTCAGGCCAGAGGGAGGGAAATGTGGCCCGAGGTGGCAGGATGGGTGGGGTAGGCTGGGCTTGTCTGGAGACACAGGGGACATACTGCACTGTCTGGTCGGGCACCAGGATCATTTAGAAGGGCGTTTTAATTACCGTGAGAAGCTATTAATGCTAACTAATGCTTGCGTTTAGGAAATAGCCCAAGCAAGACAACGAACAAGTCCTTAATTGCTTGTCAAATGGTCTTCACTCCAAGGAAGGTCTCCTATTTCTTTTGCTTGAATTGGCATTATTTTTATTTCTCTTTTTTTTTTAGCCGGTTTAGCCGTTACACATGGACACTTGTACTGGTACTGTGCCACATTACAGTATATCATGGGTTCTGTAAGACACTTTTCTTAGCTTGTGAGTGGGATAAGCATCTTCGACTTGAGAATGTATTGATCCTGAATTTCTCCAAGGGGAATGCAGGTGCATACGACCACATTGGAACAGTGAGAGGTAGATTCATCATTTCAAGGATTTCTGCTAAGCAAATATTGTAATGAATGAGGGATACGCAAAATGATTCTGGAACTATCCGACGGAAATGTCAAGGTTGCTGTGCCGAAGGGACTCCCCCAGAATGGAATCCAATCATGGATTCCACAGAATGGAATAAAGCACAGCACTAAGAACATGACATCACTGAATGTAGATTACATAGAGATCTGATGAAAAGGAAATAGATTTGTTCAGACAATGTGGAGGTGTCAGAAATAGTGACATAGCTTGTGTCTGGTGGCCCCTTGTGTGTGAAATGATGCTTGGCTTGGCTGTTTGGGAAATTATCATATTTTATATGAGAATAACTGGAATAAGTACTCTTCTTTGTTCTCAGCTGGAACCTTAGCTCTGGTCCAGGGCATTAAGTGCAGTTTTCTGATGTTGAGCCTTCAGCAAGTTGGACTTAACGCTCTGGACCAGAGCTACTAGAAACTATGGTCAATTCTGGCAATTTCCAGAACTTGAGAAAATCTAAATCCGGTCATTAAGTACTCCCCCCCCCCAAAAAAGCTTTTTTACAAGGATTATCTGTCTTTAACTTGTCTGTACAGAAATGGAAGTGTGTCTGTTAACAGGCCTGTTCAAAAGGACCTCTCACAGTATGGTGCAGTTCAGATGTAACTGCTCTCATTGTTGCCCTGACAGAAAGTAGTGGGAACAGACATGCGCAGTACTGGGGCGTGTGGTGGCTGATTTTTTTTCGGGACAGGGGAGAGCTTTTCTGCCTATTAAGCACAGTGACATTCTTTGTCTGAAGGACACTGGCTGCCGTCCAAAAACTGGGCGCCCAAGCCGTTTAATTTTAAACCATAAAGAAGTTCTTGGCACAAAAGCCCTTATGTGGGCTTTGTCGCAATTAGATTAACCAGAAAGGGCAACAGAGCGGATAGAACAGGATTGGGCAGAAAGGTATTGCTGGGATATTATGCTGTGTGGCATGTTCAACTGTGGAGGAATTAGCTGGACTTGACCCTCCAGTGATGGAATATGTCCAGGAGAGAGGACAAACTGCAGATTAATAGAGTCGCATTACAGCTAACAGTGGTAAAGGTGTTTGGCCACCAAACCGTGTCAGCTTCAAATGCAGCTACCTACCGGTATATATATATATATATATATATATATATATATATATATATATATATATATATATATATATCTCTCTCTCTCTCTCTCTCTCTCTCTCTCTCTCTCTCTCTCTCTCTCTCTCTCTCTCTCTCTGTGACACCGTTAATATGCTCTTCTCACTTACAACTTGAAGTGTATTTTGATGGCTTTTAGAGTGAGTTTCATATTAATATGTCAACCATGTTTCCACAAAATGGCATCCATTGAGGAGGAACATGGAATGTATCTGTTGATAGTTTGTGCCTGTCTACCAAGAAGAGATTAATCACTGTGGTCACTTTTCCCTTTTAAGATGTCCCCTCGATCTGCCCAAGCTGCATCCCAAACGGCACCCTAAGCCCTATATATCACACTACTTTTGACCAGAGCCGTATGAGAACTACTACATAGGGTGCCATTTGGGACATAGCCTCAGTCTTTATCCACAGTCACTGAGGCAGCAGCCAATAAGAGCCATTGTTTTACTGCTCTGGCTCCACCCTAGAAGTTCCAGTTAAGTATATCCTCAGAACCTCTGTCCTCTTTCTGACCTCTGTCACACAGCGTGGTGCCAGACAGGCTGCGGAGGCTTAGCTCCTTTAACACAGTTGGCTGAGATGGTGGAGCTATGATTCACAAGATGTTTTCTCTCTCCAGTACGCTCCCGTCTCTCTCTGTCTCCGTCTCTCTGTCTCTCTCTCTCTCTCTCTCTCTCTCTCTCTCTCTCTCTCTCTCTCTCTGTCTCCGTCTCTCCGTCTCTCCGTCTCTCTTTCTCTCTCTCTCTTTCTCTCTCTCTCTCTCTCTCTCTCTCTCCAGTACGCCCCCGTCTCTCTCTCTCTCTCTCTCTCTCTCTCTCTCTCTCTCTCTCCAGTACGCTCCCGTCTCTCTCTGTCTCCGTCTCTCTGTCTCTGTCTCTGTCTCTCTCTCTCTCTCTCTCTCTCTCCGTCTCTCCGTCTCTCCGTCTCTCTCTCTCTCTCTCTCTCTCTCTCTCTCTCTCTCTCTCTCCAGTACGCTCCCGTCTCTCTCTGTCTCCGTGTCTCTGTCTCTCTCCAGTACGCTCTCTTTCTCTCTCTCTCTCTCTCTCTCTCTCTCTCTCTCTCTCTCTCTCTCTCTCTCTCCAGTACGCTCTCTCTCTCTGTCTCCGTGTCTCTGTCTCTCTCATCTCTCCATCTCTGTCTCCTCATAACAACCAGGCCAGTTAGTCAGACCTTCCTCTGGGAATCATTAAATTAGCACAGACAAAAAAGTTTATCCAAATCTCTCTGTAATGGGTCTGCTGCGTTGTTGGATGATGTCTCTCACTCTCATTTCCTGTGTAGCATAACCTCCCTCATTGTTAAAGTGGCACTCCAGTCTCCTTTTACCCTCATTTATCACCTGATTAACTTAACAAAAGGTACATCTCAATATGTGGTCCAGGTATTATGACATGGCACAAGTGGGGGGGGGCTTTCTCATCTGTTCTCTATTACTCCTCTATTGTTCCCCCACACAAAACACAAGGGGGAGGCCGATGACATCAGAGGGCACCATCAAACTAACTCCTTGAAGTTTTCAGTTGTGTCGAAAAAACAACGTTTTGCTCCAAAAAACATTTGTGTGTGTGTATTACTGTATTTATATGTGGGATATTGTTTTCCAACAGGAAAAGTTCCAAAATAGCAGGAGTGCCTCTTTAATTGAGTCAAATGTCTCTAGTTGGATTTGTAAACTTCACTCTAAATAAATGGACACATTATGTGAAACCTCTCCCTCTCAATCATTTTACTTCCACCCCATCCCAAACCCAGTGTAAACAGAGGTGGATAGAGAACTACAGCTGTGGTCCTCAGTTATTCTCTGCCCCATCTATCTCTGCCAAGACCTTAATACACTTCCAGATTCTAAAGTAGAAAACTCTGCTCCACTCTGCATGTTGATACAGTATCTGCCACATCTGAAGGATGCCCCTAATGTACCTGAACCTACTCACATACCAATACTACACTCTAGATTTTGATAAGTATTTATTGTTTAGACATTGCATTTGTAGCCATGTTAGCAGTTTATTAAAGTGGTGATACATTCTAACCTAAACTTTATTGTCATTATTTTGCTACTATGGCCTATTTATTGCCTTACCTCCCTAATCTTACTACATTTGCACACACTGTACATATATTTTTTATATTGTGATATTAACTATACATTTGTTTATGTGTAACTCTGTGTTGTTTTTATCGCACTGCTTTACTTTATCTTGGCCAGGTCGCAGTTGTAAATGAGAACTTGTTCTCAACTAGCCTACCTGGTTAAATAAAGGTGAAATAAATAAATAAACTGAATGGCACTGAATAGGAATGAGTGTTTACTGTTATAATGACTGTAATACTAATGCAATGAATGAATAATGATGCTGTTGTTTATATCTGAATTCCAGATTCCCCCTGGATCAGCCCCTGAGAGCTGTAGGATCCACCCAGGAGGATGCAGGGCCTCAGGAGGGCCTCAGGAGGAACAGCTCTAGTCAGCTCTGACTTCTGGTGGGGCGGGACAGCTGGTGTTGTGAATCAGGCCGCTATAGTGGCAGACACGGCTTCTTCCCAACACCAGGGTCACACCCCACTGTCCACAGCACCGAAGCCCCGGAGCCCAGCCCTCTCCCTCACCGGCAGCAAGGCACAGCAGCAGCATTGTCCGCAGCACCGAAGCCCAGCCCTCTCCCTCACCGGCAGCAAGGCACAGCAACAGCACTGTCCGCAGCACCGAAGCCCCGGAGCCCAGCCCTCTCCCTCACCGGCAGCAAGGCACAGCAACAGCACTGTCCGCAGCACCGAAGCCCCGGAGCCCAGCCCTCTCCCTCACCGGCAGCAAGGCACAGCAACAGCACTGTCCGCAGCACCGAAGCCCCGGAGCCCAGCCCTCTCCCTCACCGGCAGCAAGGCACAGCAACAGCACTGTCCGCAGCACCGAAGCCCCGGAGCCCAGCCCTCTCCCTCACAGGCAGCAAGGCACAGCAGCAGATCTCAGGAGGACAGATCAAAATGCATGCCGAGACTAGTGGAGGATGTGTCTTTCAAAAACAGACTAGTCAAAGTTCATTAAAAATAAACTAAATATTCCACTGTGTGTCTGGGGCATAAGAGGAGCATTTGAGCATGGGCCCGAAACATAACCACCATTGTTTAATTCTCAATTGTGATTAAAGTAGAGTTGTATTGTATTGACTTGCCCTATGACAGCTTCTGTGTGTCTGCACACTAGGACTAGGATTCAACATCAGTGAACTATCAGAGCATAGTACAACTAGAGAGAGGACAGTGCTGATGGGAATAGCATGAAATGAATAATCAATCAAAATGAAATGTGTTCCGGTTTATGTAAAAGCATGACAAATGAAAGGCTGGGTGTATTCCTTTGTCTGGGATTAAATAGAAAATGGATTTTGATGTTAGTCTCAGTCTTAGTATCAGTACGCTTTGTTGGCATCCCTCGGTGCTGCTTTTATTTCACTTTATATTATATACTTTTATTAAAACTCATCAAAGGACTCTTTATTTGTTATTCGTTACTTAACGAATTGTATGTTTTCATTGTGTGGTGGTAGTTTGTGAGTGAAAGTGTTTAAGTACAATTGTGAATTTGTTTTTGCATCATTATTCCAATAATAAAGTAGGATGCATGTGAACAACTACAGTTATGTATCTTGTCATTTATATGATTATCTTTGCAAATGATTTGAGTATTTTATTGTGTCAAATTATTTGCATTCAGACTGTACGGTACATTGGAAATTAATCGTATAATTCATAAACCAATTTCATCCTAAAATAAATATAGAGTTGAAGTTCCCGTGCAGTAGAATTTCCAAATTTCTCCCCCAAAGATCTGCAAGCATGTCCACTACCGGTCAAAAGTTTTAGAACACCTACTCATTCAAGGGTTTTTCTTAATTTTACTATTTTCTACATTATAGAATAATAGTGAAGACATCAAAACTATGAAATAACACATGGTATCATGTAGTAACCAAAGAAGTGTTAAACAAATCAAAATATATTTTATATTTGAGATTCTTCAAATTGCCACTCTTTGCGTTGATGATGGCTTTGCACACTCTTGGCATTCTCTCAACCAGCAACACCTGGAATGCTTTTCCAACAGTCTTGAAGGAGTTCCCACATATGCTGAGCACTTGGCTGCTTTTCCTTTTTTCTGCGGACCGACTCATCCCAAACCATCTCAATTTGGTTGAGGTTGGGGGATTGTGGAAGTCAGGTCAGCCCTTACACCGCCTGTAGGTGTGTTGGGTCATTGTCCTGTTGAAAAACAAATTATAATCCCACTAAACCCAAACCAGATGATATGGCGTATCGCTGCAGAATGCTTTGGTAGCCATGCTGGCTAAGTGTGCCTTGAATTCTAAATAAATCACAGACAGTATCACCAGCAAAGTACCCCCACACCATAACACCTCCTCCTCCATGCTTTACGGTGGGAAATACACATCCGTTCACACACACCGCATCTCACAAAGACACGGTGGTTGGAACCAAAAATCTCAAATTTGGACTCCAGACCAAAGGACAAATTTCCTCCGGTCTAATGTCCATTGCTTGTGTTTCTTGGCCCAAGCAAGTCTCTTCTTGCTATTGGTGTCCATTAGCAGTGGTTTCTTTGCAGCAATTCGACCATGAAGGCCTGATTCGGCAGGGTAGCCTAGTGGTTAGAGAGTTGGACTAGGAACCGGAAGGTTGCAAGTTCAAACCCCCGAGCTGACATGGTACTAATCTGTCGTTCTGCCCCTGAACAGGCACCCACTGTTCCTAGGCCGTCATTGAAAATAAGAATTTGTTCTTAACTGACTTGCCTGGTTAAATAAAGGTAAAATGAAAAATTTGCACAGTCTCCTCTGAACAGTTGATGTTGAGACGTGTCTGTTACTTTAACTCTGTGAAGCATTTATTTGGGCTGCAATTTCTGAGGCTAGTAACTCTAATAAACTTATCTTCTGCAGCAGAGGTAACTCTGGGTCTTCCGTTCCTATGGTGTTCCTCATGAGAGCCAGTTTCATCATAGCACTTGATGGTTTTTGCGACTGCACTTGAAGAAACTTTTAAAGTTCTTGAAATGTTCCATATTGACTGACCTTCATGATTTAAAGTAACGATGGACTGTTGTTTCTCTTTGCTTATTTGAGCTGTTCTTGCCATAATATGGACTTGGTATTTTACCAAATAGAACTATCTTCTGTATACCCCCCCACTACCTTGTCACAACACAACTGATTGGCTTAAACGAATTAGGAAGGAAAGAAATTCCACAAATTATCTTTTAAAAAGGCACACCTGCATTCCAGGTGACGACCTCATGAATCTGGTTGAGAAAATGCCAAGCGTGTGGGAGCTGTCAGCAAGGCAAAGGGTGTCTATTAGAAGAATCTCAAATCTCAAATATATTTTGATATGTTTAACACTTTTTTGTTTACTATGATTCCATATGTGTTATTTCATAGTGTTGATGTCTTCACAATTATTCTACATTGTAGAAAATAGCAAAGATTAAGAAAACCCTTGAATGAGTAGGTGTTCTAAAACTTTTGATCGGTAGTGTATGTGTTTGGTACATGTGGAAACACCCTGTACATAGTGTGTTGTGGTGAATTACACATTACTAATGTAGGAGGTATGCATCCTATGGCCTGATTTGAGAAATGTATCTCTATGAAGGATACACTGTATTGTCAAATGTGTAATGAGGTAGAAAACACGCTACTCTTAGAATATATTTTATGCAATTTAATACTGTATAAAAATGTATGTTGAAATGTAAAATAGATTCTATTTTGAACATTACATTTTATATTGTTGCATTTGGGTATATCAAAATATATTTTTGCTAATGTCTTAATACACTATAATACTTAGCAAACCAAATAGATTTATTTTACAAGCACTTGACCACAAATGTAATCCATTGATATTCACAGCACAGGAGGTTGGTGGCACCTTAATTGGGGAGAAAGGGCTTGTGGTAAGGACCAGTGGTGTAAAGTACTTAAGTAAAAATACTTTAAAGTACTACTTAAGTAGTTTTTTGGGGGTATCTGTACTTTACTTTACTATTTGTATATTTGACAACTTTTACCTTTACTTCACTACATTCCTAAAGAAAATAAGGTACTTTTTACTCCATAATTTTTCTTAGCACCCAAAAGTACTCATTACATTTTGACAGGAAAATGGTCCTATTCACACACTTATCAAGTGAACATCCCTGGTCATCAATACTGCCTCTGATCTAGCGGACTCACTAAACACAAATGCTTCATTTGTAAATGATGTCTGAGTGTTGGAGTGTTGGAGTGTGCCCCTGGCTATCTGTCAATAGAAAATAAAAATAAACATCTGGTTTGCTTAATATAATTAAGTTGGAATGAGTTATACTTTTACTTTTGATACTTAAGTACATTTTAGCAATTCCATTTACTTAAGTATATTTAAAAACAAATATTTTTAGTATTTTCTCAAGTAGTATTTTACTGGGTGAATTTTACTTGAGTCATTTTCTATTTTCTATTAAGGTATGTTTACGTTTGCTTAAGTATGACAATTGAGTACTTTTTCCACCATTGGTAAGGACTGGAGTGGAATCACTGGAATGGTATCAAACTCATGGTTTCCAGGTGTTCGATGCCATTCCATTTGCTCCGTTCTGGCCATTATTATGAGCTGTCCTCCCCCCAGCAGCCTCCTGTAATTCCCAGGTATGATGAAGCACAAAAAGGGTTTGCTGCAGATGGACAACCTGGACTGGACGGAAAATGTGACGTTTGAGAAACAAGCCAAAGAAAGGCAGTAAGGAAGGCGTCTTAAAATCATTTTGTGGGTGAAGAAAATGAACATCTATGATCCATCAGAATCTGACGTTGGTTAAAGATCCAATACAGCCGTTTTTATATCATTATCAAATCATGTCTGGGTATTAACCTTGATGTAATAGATTTCCATTAAAATGGTCAAAAAGAAACCAATGTTTCTCAAGCAATATTTTGCTAGGACTTAGTGGTCTGAGTGGGAAGGGGAAAACCCGAAAATTAGCTGTTATTGACAGAGGTTTGGAACTGTCTTTGTTATTGGTCTATTAACTAATTTACCACCTGAAGATGTCACCATGGAAAGCTAAAACTTCACCCATGCAAAACCTGCTGATTAAAAGGTCCTGTGAAGATTGTATTTTCAACCAGCAACCATCAGGAAATAACACTGATCACATTTTATCACTCTTTTACGGTGTTAGTTTCATCTGCTGTTGTTGTACAATATCATACAAAATACAGAAAAAACTGAATTTGGACTGCGTTTAGAAGAGGTGCAATGATCCGCGAGATAATAATTGTAGCTTTCTAACCAGCAGAAGTCACCAGCAGAGGTCATTAAACGTCCATATCAGAGCTATCGATGCTTTAGTATAGTAGTGCGATTGCTTTTGTCTGTCTGATTGCTGTGCATGGACCACTGGCTGACGTTGGACTCAAAATCTATGTAAAAAAATCCCTGCCATACTACCAATTCAGCAATGCAGTCTTTAGAAGGTAATCTGTATTCGTTAATTTTGATAAATTCTGAGCCAAACACTTATTGACATGTGGCTGGTACAGTCTGAATGTGGTTGCTTATTTTCAGCTGACAGCTAGCTTGCAAGGAAGCTAGCTAGGTGGGTAAACTAGCTGAACCTGTTTGTTGTTGTGATTATCTGTTAGTTATAACAAGTCATACAATGTATTACTCAGTTTTGTGCTGGAATAAACTGAAAGAACTTGCAAGCCAGACGATTTGATAGCGTTGTTGTTTGGAGTGTTCTCCAATGTGTCCCCTTGGCCTTGCCTTAGGCTAGTCCTGTGAATGCCAAAGATACTGTAAATAAGACCTATCTTGAGTTTGCACCCACAAACCAAGGCTTAGCTGGCTAGCTACTGCTGTAGTATAAATGCTACAACAATCTTTATTAAGATTTGTCAGTTTGGACCAGTCAGTCAGCTCATAATCTGTAACCTATTTTGTCAACAGGAGAGAATCAACACCTGTGGATGTCACAAGTCATTGATTTGATGGTGTCCAGCTAGAGCTAGCTACAGCTATGTCTGTGGCCTCGCTCCTGCGAAGTGCCATGAGGTAAATAACCCACTATAGTACTTACATTATCATACTTACATCATCACCTGCACACAGAATTGATTTTGTGAAAAGGACCACTGTTGTTAGTGATGTAATGCATAGTTTCCAAAACTTGGTCCTGGGGCCCCCCCTGGGTGCATGTTTTGGTTTTTGCCCAGGCATTAAACAGCTGATTCAAATAACCAACTCATCATCAAGATTTTACCATTTTAATCAGCTGTGTAGTGCTAGGGCAGAAACCAAAACGTGCACTGGGGGGGCTGAGTTTGGGAGACCCTGATGTAATGCACAGCAGGCTCCCTTTGGACTTCATAGTGATCATAGTGACAACCCTTTATCCTCCCTCTCTGGTCCATGTTGTTTTTCAGAGTGGGGAACAGACATGTCGCAGCACATTTGGTCCATCAGAGAGCTCTTTCAGGGGCAGATGCTATCAATGCACTGAGACCTTTCTACTTTGCAGTGCACCCAGACTTCTTTGGCCAGCATCCCAGGGAAAGGGTGAATGATTATGTCCTGTCGTAGTTCAAAAGAGCAATAATGTCCATGTATCATAGAATTGTGTCGTAGGGCAATTCCACGGCGACTTAACAATTTCCATTCAACATTTTACAAAAACACATTTACCTGAAGAACGGTGTAGATGCAGCATAAACCGTCCTTCTGTTACCAAACTTTGCATCTGCACTATTATTCAAGTAAATGGTTTTTGTAAAATGTTCAGTGGTATTTGTTAAAAGTAGTCCTTGTGCATAGAGTTGTATGGTTTGTTTAACTTTGCATTCATTGTTTTTTGTTTGACATTTTTAAAGTGAAAAATATGAGCCTCAGAATCATTCTGTTATCGTGGAATTGCCAATCAAAACGGTCTTTGTGTAATTCTCTTCAGGAAGTGAATGAAAATTCCCTCGAGACTCAATGGTTATTTGGAAAACCTTCAGAAACCTTCCCGCTCAGTCCAACCAACAAAGCTCACCTTTTATGTCAGGGAAATAAAGGAGAAGGAAGACATTCAGAAGGACGTCCTTCCTCCTGGTAATGTCCTTTTATCCTGCTTAAAATGTAGACTATACAGTATTGGTGTTTCTTGATCATTTGTTTTTTTCATACCGTTTCCTCTGAGAGAGTGAGTATTATGCATGGATGCATTCCAAATGGCACCCTATGCACCCTGGTTAAACATAGTGCACTATATAGAGAACATGCTGCCATTTGCAATATAGATGTTTTTTTGTGACTGACTATGTTTGTAATACATTTGACCACATTTCCCAGGGTTCCGTTCGGTCAGCTTCACTCTGCAGACCAAGGATGTCCTGACCACCGTAATGGATGTGTTGAAGTCCTGCAGTCTGTCCACAGAGCACATGAAGGGACTGAAGGCCAGCTCAGAGTCACCCAAGAGCCAGCAGCCAGTGGCTGGGCATGGGAACCCTTTCTACAGGCCCATCAAATGGGACAAAAGCTACTACAGCTTCACTGGCTTCAGAGACCCAGAGCAGGAGCTGAAGCAGGCCAAGAAAGTAGAGCCCACACTAAGGTACTGTATAGTGACTACCTAGCCAAAGCAAACGGTAACTTCTTATGTATGTAGAATGACATAGACATTAGCATTGCTTTAGCTTGATCACTTTTTAACTGTCAGCTCAAATTCACAGATGCATTCCGAAGACGGGTTTAAATAGAAACAAATGATCTTGCTGTCTTTGTCACTGCCTGTGTACTTGCGTTCCTCTGGTTGGCTCATTCCACTCATGCCTTGAGAGAAGTGACATGCTCTACAAGCGAGCCATTGGTCTGTCTGAAGAGTTGTCTCTCTGCTGCAGCTTGTGGCTGAGAAACCATGAGAAGGAGGCTACGAAGAAGCAGAACGCCAGTGTCCCTCGACGGGAGGAGCTGAAGAGACTCAAGAAGGAATTGTGTCAGAAATTTGCCTTGGAAGATATTAGGTAATCATCAACACTCTGAACAACAGCTGTTCCATTCTAATAGAAGAAGAAACCATTGGTGAGTTTCATTAAGTGCACCAACTCCCATGCAGATAGAAAATGGTGCAGAGATGCATAGTAAAAATCTAAATATCACATGCGCCGAATACATGACTCTGATGCACAGTGCTGGTCCTATGAAGTAAAGTGCATAGACCCTTCAGCTTCATAGGGTGCATGTTTGAGTGAGTTACTGTTTGACTGGGTTCTACTGGCCTGCGGTACAACAGAAGGTGGTCAATGTCATTCCAAAGTAACGTATTATCAATGTTCTGGAGACTTTGAGCCTCCTGTTGTTACAACATGACTGGGGATCTCTGCTCTCACTTGAACACCTGATCTGAGGACAATACCTCCTTCCTCCTGCAGGTGGCAGCGCAGCTGGGGAGTGACTCACAGATGCTGTCAGCTCCAGAGTCTGAGCCGTCTCTCCCAGCAGAACCCTGAGGCTGTGCTCAACCTGCGAGGTATACACACCTGGAAGAGAGTCAATAAGGGTCTTTGTCCTAAGAGTGGGCTTGAATTGTTCTATTCTGTTGACATTTTGAAAGATGTCCTGACTGACAGAGAATGATGAGTGAATTAAAATGATGTATGGTAAATTACTTTATGCATTCCTTATTTTCTTTTAGGACACACTATAATATTCACTGACCAATCAGGGATGAATGCCTCGGGTCATGTGATGCTGGGAACAATGGATGTTCATCACCAATGGACAAAAGTATGGCACATGTTACATTTCAGCTGGAAAAGTGACCAGTCTTTTTAATTCTCCTGTTGCTCATGTTCTGTGTTTGTTTGTGTGTGCGTGTGTACATGTGTCCTAGCTGTTTGTGAGTCTCCCCAGCTACCGTAGCCTGCTCCAGCAGACAGAGTGGCTGAAGGAGAGGGTCAGCCATGTGTTGGGAGGTATTCAGGTAATTAACATAGAGAGACTGGGACCTGTACAGCCTATAGAGGAACACTGCAGCATCCTCAACACCTTCCATAAGAGACTACTGGCCCGACGCCTAGCCCTGCATCCCAGGAGCCTGCAAGGTCTGGCCATGACCCTGGAGAAGTAAGAGACTCTTCCCTATCCACCCACACCACAGACCATGTACCCGACTGTCTACCAGTGGGCCAAAATACTCTGTTTATGCAGCACATTCCTGTTCAAGGGTGTGATTTTGATGCTACTGTAATACCAGTCTGTAGAATTACACTGAACAAAAATATATAAACGCAACATGCAAACATTTCAATGGTTTTACTGAATTAATATCAGGAAATCAGTCAATTGAAATAAATGTATTAGGCCCTAATCTATGGATTTCACATGACTGGGCAGGGGCACAGTCATGGGTGGGCCTGGGAGGGCATAGGCCCACTCACTAGGGAGCCAGGCCCACCCACTGGAGTACCAGGCCCAGCCAATCAGAATTAGTTTTTCCCCGCAAAAGGGCTTTATTACAGACAAAAATACTCCACAGTTTCATCAGCTGTCCAGGTGGATGGTGCATGTGAAGATGCCGGATGTGGAGGTCCTGGGCTGGTGTGGTTACACGTGGTCTGCGGTTGTGAGGCCAGTTGGACATACTGCTAAATTCTCTAAAACGACATTAGCGGTTTATGGTAGAGAAATGAACATTAAATTATCTTGCAACACCTCTGGTGGACATTCCTGCAGTCAGCATGCCAATTGCATGCTCCCTCAACTTGAGACATCTGTGGCATTGTGTTGTGACAAAACTGCACATTTGATTGTCCCCAGCACAAGGTGCACTTGTGTAATGATCATGCTGTTTAATCAGTTTCTTGATATGCCACACCTGTCAGGTGGATGGATTGTCTTGGCAAAAGAGAAATGCTCACTAACAGGGATGTAAACAAACAAATGTGTGCACAACATTTTAGAGAAATAAGCTTTTTGTTCATTTGGAACATTTTCTGGAATCTTATGTCATCTCCTGAAACATGGCGCCAACACTTTGCATGTTGCGTTTACATTTTTGTTCAGTATACATTTAGCTGTGGGACGACTTTTCCTGATGGCCGGGGGGCCGGAACATAGTTATAAATAATTTGGATCCCAAATAGATATAGTATTTGACAAAAGCAGAATAATTTCAAACCTTGATTACATTGGGATAGGATTACATAAGCCTTGCTATTTATGTGTGGGGATACTTGGGAAGAGATTTCTTAAAATAAAATCACTTTGAGATTTTTTTTGTGTGACTTTAGTATTTTATGTCCAACAACAATTCCAAAACTTTTTTTCTTATTATTATTGATTTATTTTGCTCAGAGAACTTGGAGGGCCAAATGAAATCACCAGCGGGCTGCCTAGAGGGGAACCTGGTGTAGAGGCATGTGAGAGATTCCCTGACCACTGATGATGTACCTGTGGTGTTTTGTCCCAGTGACCGCTCCAGCCCCAGCCTGCATGAGATGGGTCACTTCGTCATCCCAGCCACCTGTGAGCCCAGCAGACTACAGACTTTCCTCCAGAGCATGGCCTGGGAGGCCCGACAACGAATCAAACACAGGAACCAGTGAGTGTCTGTCAACCTTGTCTTCCTGCCCTCCTACTTCCTACATGTCTGTGTACGTTGTTGTATTGATTATCCCTCGGTCTGTGTGTGGCTAGGCGTGCTCTGTGTGTGACCCTGACCTGTGTCCGTCCCCCAGGCTGCAGAAGGAGGAGGAGGAGGTACTGCTCCACTGCCTGGAGGCTCTGGCCCTGAGGAATCTGTCCAAGGAGCCCAGTGTCAGACACAACCAGATGATCCCCTGCTGCAGGCGGTTGCTGGAGGAACGCTTCCCCCTCATGGAGGGCCTCCGGGTGGAGGTCTCCCACTTCTACTCTGTCATGCAGGACGGGGACTTGTGCATCCCCTGGGACTGGCAGGGCTGAGGGGACAGGGGACATGCTGCAGCACGCCTGGTTGAACCAGGCTCAATGCTATGCTCACCATGTCTACCACCACGCTACACTGCAGCTGCCACACAGAGAAACAAACCCACCGACTCTCACAAGGTCAATCACGTTATCCTTCTACTGGAGAGGACAGATAAACAGACATACTCTTTTCACACTATTGTGCTGAACCAGGGCCCGGTTTCCCAAAAGCATCTTAAGGCTGAGTTCATAGTTAGAACCTTCGTAGGAGCATTGTTAAATCTCTGAACTGTTTTCCAAAGCCATCCTTACTAAAGTTGCACTTGAAAACGCTTGTTATTTACCACCTGCCTCAGATCACTCCTAGAACAGCTAGTGTTATTTTTCCCTTCCACTAAACATAGACTCAAGATGCTTCTCTGTCTCTCTGTGACCACCGATAACTTCATAACGATGTTGACTGCAAATATAGAGTTGCCAATGCCTTTGCAATCGTTAGAAACAACCAAAAGACAAAATGATGCTTAAAATGAAAACCGATATGACTGCATTCAGATATAAATAGCCTACCTACCTACAGTACAGTCTACATAGGCCTATATTTCCATTCGTTTTATTTATCTATTTGGTTACCATCTGTAATTTCTGCCTTTATATATTTCATGATGTGTCAAATCTTGATTTAGTGCATGTATTATAGGGTAAGCATTACAATAAGTGGCCTCAGTATTTGCAGCCGCACTAGCTGATCCGTCGTCAGTATTGTGGAATAATTATAATTTTAAGGTAAGATATTAATGAAGAAAGCTGATCCGATTTCTTTCAATCTTGTCAGTATCGACACACTTAGCGAACGTTCTGTCTGCGTGGCGTTACATCTTCTGCCATTGTAGGAAAGATGCATCGTTAAAACACTCGTAAGCCTAAATTCCATCGCTATCGAGAAGCCAGGCCCAGTACTGTGCTGGCGTGCATACGTTCTTTTCATAATGTCCTTTCCAGCACCTTCCAGTAACTATGGTGGATAGGATGGGTAACCAGACCAGCTCAGCTTGGTTTAGTAGTGTGAATAGGTTTGGTCAGAGCAGGCTGGTACAATAGAGTTAGTTTGTATTAACCAACCAGAAGGCCTAGTATCTTGAAGTCAGTCAGTGTTCAGGAAGGTGTGCGTGTGAATAAACCAACACAGAGGAATAGTATCAGTATTTTCATTAGGGGTGTATGAGGGAAAACAACATGTTTGTTAATGTAGTTCAGTGGCACTTTAGATTGATTGTGTTATTTTAATGAACATTTAGTGGAGTATTATTTCCGAGACGATCTACGAAGACAACTATTACACTTATTCAAATCTATTACACTTGACTTTAAACTGTACAGAAACACACTTTGCTATCACAAAAGAAGAGCTAAGGAAAGAAATGGCTCGGTATTACGATCCGTCTCATACGATGACCGGAACGGGAGACGTCATATACTGTTGCAGTGTTTAAACTCTACACTAGATGGTGTGCTCTCTCACTAAACTCAGTATGGGGTTCATTGGTTTTTGTAATGAAATATACATTTCGGAGTGAGATTTGATGTTCTGGTGTTTCTCAGAGTAGGAGTGTGGATTTAGGATCAGTTTGGCCTTTTAGATCACAATAAAAAAAAAAAACATTACATGGACAGGGGAGACCTGATTCTAGATCAGATGTTTGATACATAGAGCCTCTGGTTAGTGGTCTACTGTAGGTTGATCTTGACTGAAATGGGCACCAGCTATTAGAAGAAGAGCTAAAGTACTGGAAATGGATCCCACCACATTGATGCAGCTCTCGTGTGATGGGACAGTCAAATGGAATGAAGACTTCATACTGCAAGATCAAGTAATACTAACTGCATCAGTTACCTGACTAGCTAGAATACTGTCGAGACAGCCGGGAACAATAATGATTAATATATGTTTGTTTTTACCTCTTAACTTTAACACAACCAATACCACAGAATAAAGACCTGCTAAAAGATGGATCATTGATTTAATATAATATAATTTAGAGATGCTAAATGACAAAATGTAAAATGTCCATGACTATTGGGATTAACACTATTTTCAACATTCTTGTTTGTTTGCCATTGTCCTTCACAAAGTGTGTTGTAACTTGTTGCAGAGCTGACTGACTCCATCCCTAATCAGCTCTGTGCTGAACGGTTGTCAAAAGCCAATTTTATCCAAACACACCCATTCATAAACTCTACATGAACATGTGGATGTCTCTCTCACTCTCCCAGAGTGATAAATGTGTGTTGAATTAGACGATATGAAGTCCCTCCCTCCTCTGTATACTGAGCCAGAACTATATAGATAGATAATGTGTTTATTTAATTCAGTGGCCAGAACAGCCTCTTCAAAGAAACAACAGATCCTAAATCCACCATCACCTGTCTGCCTGTCGGTCTGACTGTCCAGCTCCTAGATTCAGGGCCCGCAAAAAGTAGTGCACTAGGGAATAGGGTGCCATTTGGGATGGACCCTGGGGCAAGGTGGGATGGATATTAGCAGAGTAATTCTTAGCTTTTTAGGAGACATTCATAGATAGGGGAGGTTGTGTCCTGCCTAGCATGGGGTTGGCCTTCTAGCAGTGCTGGTGTTAGTCATCCTGCCTCTTCATTGTGCAGGATATGGGTTTGGTTGGTTTATGGCAAGCTGATCCTGATCGGCCACTTCCTCCTAGTTAGAGAGGAACCCCCTCTGAGTTTGAGTGTTGCCATTAAAGCCATAGAGGTCATGATGCTAAATCAGACTGTTTTGAAACAGGAACGCCTTTAATGATTTATACCTGAACTCCCACTGTTGTTACCATACGTCCCCTGATCTAACGTAGTCTGGGTACCAGTCTTTAGAACTAACATTCCACTCCTTCCCACTCGTCTTTGGCAAATGACAAGAGTGGCAAGGAATCGAATGTTATTACTGAACAGAGACAACAACCAGGCTAGCTCTAACGCACTGTTATTACCATACTGCTCCTGCTCTGATGCGTTTTCACAGACCTGGGAGGGGGGCTTTCAATATCAATTACCCCATTTGATCATGACAAGAGGTGGCGACCTGACCAGCGTTTGGCCCTCTTGTGACTGTGGTAAAGGTTTTAATCAAGTGCAATAAAGTTGGCCATTATTCTGTAAAATAACAAGGGCCATCAATATCTTGAATGTCAAAATGAAAAGTAATGGGAAGATTAACATGCTACCTTTCCTGTTATTTAGGTTGCTGGGACAATAACTTGAATGTCCCTGGCTACTTCAAAGTAGATCATATTTCTGGTTGTGAACTGAATGTTTCTGATCACTCTACTCTCTTTCCCAGCGTCATCTCGCTTCCTTTAGTAACCAGAAAATACATCCTGGCATTATGATCATAACATTCAGTTCAGAACCAGAAATATGATCTACTTTGAAGTAGCCAGGGACATTCAAGTTATTGTCCCAGCAACCTAAATAACAGGAAAGGTAGCATGTTTATCCACCCGTGACTTTTGATTTGACATTCAGATATTGATTGGGGCTTGGTAGAGTATTACTGGTGTTCATGTGATTCCCATGTTTTATGTCTCCGAGTCTTTCACAGATTTGATTTCCCAAGTTTAATATGACTCAGGGAAGGGAGACATGCATGTTAGAAGTCGACGCCGTGCCTACCCCGGCCATCAACACAAGTGCTGTGGAACTGTCCTCTTAGTCTAATGGTTAAGATTGGTTGATTGGTTCCTCCTGTTGGAGACTCGGGTTCAGATCTCGTCTGGTTAGACGGACAACCAAGTTGTCTTTGGCCATTTCCAACACTGACGCTTCTTGACTCTTTCTTTCCATAGTGCCCCAGGTCTAGTAGCCTCTTGGGTTTTTCCTCTGAGCAGGATTGGGCGGGGCCAGCTCCTTATCCAGGACTGGATAATGTGGTCAGAGCTCTGTCACCCAGGCTGGCATCCCACTGCTTATTTTGGACTGCCAACATGTAAAGGATAAACCTCACTGAGGTTCTCCTGTCCTGGCCACTGTCTGTGTGTGTGAGATATTCCTGGAGACTGAACCCAAAGCACAACATCAATGGCATGGCCTTCACAGAGGCATGCATGAGTAAGCATTGCTTGTCCGTCTGAGACAGGGTGAATGGATACGATCATGATCAGTCATTTATTTGTTCACATTCAAAGTGGGCATTAGAGTTGTTTAAATAAAACGTTAGCATTAGGCTACTTACTGCAGTTTAAATACAAATTATTGCGTTTTTAGTTGTTTTAAATACACAAGCCAGAGAGAAAGTTTGATTTAGTTTGCCTGGTACCATGGAACCAATGGAATCGTCTCAAAAGTGTCAAATGAAATTAAAGCCAGTCTATAATTTTTTCCAGGAAATTAAAATATTGAAATAGATCCCTTGTTTTTGCACAGCTGCTGTTTGAGGTCTACGCCACGACATATTGCATACTATATTGTAACATTTCCAATTCAAATGTCACTGTTAAAATGGCATGAATAGGGAGACGCTAGTATGTAACTGCCCAGCCCCGCTGTCCAACAAAGTCCCCTTCCGTGTGATGAAACGGAAGTATGCTCACGGCTGTAGGATTAGAGACATTCAGGGCATTTTCGAGAAACTCACGTCCTGCAGTTAACATGGCACATAATACACATATATAGTAAAACCGTCGTTGTACCTCTTGATATGTTGTTCAGTACAACATGCGTAAAACGCGTGCACAAGCGCAAATGAACACAATTCCATGGAACGCTTCATTGCACGGAACGAATGGATTCATTCTGCGCTGGCGGATGGTCAAGGAAAGCCAGGGGAAAACGCTGGACATTTGATCTCAAGAAAGTGCAGCCTTTTATGAAGCACAACGAATGCATCACAGAGAGCATTTCGTTCAGAGAAGGTATCATAGAGTAACAAATCCTTTTTGGGAGACTGTTCAGCAACTGTTTGGCTATTTGATCTTATGCGCGCAAGTATCGAGCTAACTTATTACATCAAATGGATTCATTATTTAATTGCCTTCAACAGTCTCTGTTTGATGCGCATGGTTGGTTACATTTGAAAGAGTTGTGATGGTGGATTAGAATAATTGGGCGGACACTTACTGTTAACACGTTTGTGCGTAAATTAACAGAGGAATTGATAACGAAAACCGGCAGTGGCCCTTCTCTGTGCTTGGGGAGAATTCGGGTGGGGGACACGCAGCCGATTTCATGTTTGCCACAATATTGGTTTATTCCCCGCAGCATTGACGTAAACAAGAACATACAACTCTGTAATATTAAGTTATAATTACTCTCACATTTCAATACGCAAAACACGTAAAATGTGAATTATGTATGCAAATAAGGAAGACCCGAAGTTGTTTCTATTCCAAAGAGCTTTCATTGACGTTGACTGCCATTCCAATTTCCTTCAAACGCACGTCCTTCACCGGCAGACCTATTTAATCAGTTACACATTTTATTTGGTGTCAGTGAGTGGATACCAATTTTGCACAATAGGAGCAACATTTAATAGAACC